>NW_019250336.1:0-1309 GCF_002742605.1 Olea europaea var. sylvestris
AACTTTTGCACACGGTGTCCGTTTTGGGACTATAAGTACTTTTTGGAAATGTAGCGAACGTTTAGGATTTAACTCACAACTTCATCGTGACATATGAGGGATTTCGGCCATTTTTCGAAAGAATGAGCACTTGCATATTTGGAACACTTGGATTGTCGGCGTACAAAGAATTGAGCGTAACTTTTGCACACGGTGTCCATTTTGGGACCATAAGTACTTTTTGGAAATGTAGCGACCGTTTTGGATTGAACTCACAACTTCGTCGTGACGTTTGAGGGATTTCGGCAATTTTTCGAAAGAGTGAGCACTTGCATATTTGGAACGCTTGGATTGTCGGCGTACAAAGAATTGAGCGTGACTTTTGCACCCGATGTCCGTTTTGGGCCCTAAGTCCTTTTTGGAAATGTGGCGACCGTTTAGGATTGAACTCACAACATCGTCGTGACGTACGAGGGATTTCGGCCATTTTTCGAAACAATGAGCACTTGCATATTTGGAACGCTTGGATTGTCGACGTACGAAGAATTGAGCGCAACTTTTGCACCCGGTGTCCATTTTGGGACCGTAAGTACTTTTTGGAAATGTAGCGACAGTTTTGGGTTGAACTCACAACTTCGTCGTGACGTACGAGGGATTTCGGCCATTTTTTGAAAGAGTGAGCACTTGCATATTCGGAACGTTTGGATTGCTGTCGTACGAAGAATTGAGCGTAACTTTTGAACCCGGTGTCCGTTTTGGAACCATAAGTACTTTTTGGAAATGTAGCGACCGTTTTGGGTTGAACTCACAACTTCATCGTGATGTAGGAGGGATTTTGGCCATTTTTCGAAAGAATGAGCACTTGCATATTTGGAACGGTTGGATTATCGACGTACGAAGAATTGAGCGCAACTTTTGCACCCGGTGTCCATTTTGGGACCATAAGTACTTTTTGGAAATGTAGCGACCGTTTTGGATTGAACTCACCACTTCGTCGTGACGTATGAGGGATTTCGGCCATTTATCGAAAGAGTGAGCACTTGCATATTTGGAATGCTAGGATTATCGACGTACGAAGAATTGAGCGTAACTTTTGCACACGATGTCCGTTTTGGGACTATAAATACTTTTTGGAAATGTAGCGACCGTTTAGGATTTAACTCACAACTTCGTCGTGACGTATGAGGGATTTCGGCCATTTTTTGAAAGAATGAGCACTTGCATATTTGGAGCACTTGGATTGTCGTCGTACAAAGAATTGAGCGTAACTTTTCCACACGGTGTCCATTTTGGGACCATAAGTACTTTTTGGAAATGTAGCGACCGTTTT
>NW_019250337.1:0-1309 GCF_002742605.1 Olea europaea var. sylvestris
CCAATGTCCCGTTGCAAGAGTGCTCTTATAAGCTTCTCAATGAGGGCCTTTCCTAGCCCTTGGCCCTACGTAACCAGTAAATTGTCAAAACTACAGCTTCATAATTCAACGGTAACAAGAAAGAGCCAGACACATTTTAACGAAAACTACTGCTGCATTATCCAAAGGCAGAAGCAACATCCATAAGTGTAACAAAGATCCAGTGATCGCGCAGGATGGCAAAAGAATTTATTTGAACAACCAGCAACAATTAATCTTTTCCTGAACTTGGAGTATTAATAAGTAAGTTCTGTTTTTATTTAAAGCTGTCAATATGTTTTAAAAAGGATGGATGGTTCTTCTAGAACATCAGACCAGATTTTGTATGTTTATAAATACAAATAGAATCGACATAAAATGAAGAAAGGAATGATAGCATCATCATGCTGAAATTTTAATCTGTGCAGCCAAGAATGTCGAAAACTATTCCATTATCTCATGAGGATACGCTCTATAGAGTAGCCAAAAGATCATGGCCAGTAGTAAGAATCCAAAGCCATGTAATGCAAAAAAGCATTTGTTAAAATTTAGTTAAATAGCAAGCAGTGATATTAGTATAAGTTTTTGTCCAAATAAGGGTCATTTATCCACATATAAATTATAACACATACCTGATAGGAAGGATCAACAAGAACATCCCAAATTGTTGCATTGAAAGCATGGTCTGATGTAGCTCGGGCCATGCCTATCAGCTTCTTTTGGTCATTCCCCACTGCCAAGCAACTTCCGCAAGTACACTAAGACGTCCGTCACTTAGTTTAAAAGAAACTGTAATACTCATTTTACATAGGTTAAGAATAAATTTACTAATAACACGTCGTAATAGACAGCCAGTCTAAGGACAAGCTAATTCCAACAGAAAAAGCCTATTACAAAATACCTTCTCCAGTTGATTTCTTTATGGAATGCAAAGTAGCCACCATGTAACTATTCCTAAGAGCAGCAGCTAGCTTTGTCAGTGGCCTCCGAGGCCAACCAACCTATCAAATTTAACAAGGAAATAAGCTATATTAATTTATGTTTCCACACGCAAAAACCAAAACTAGCCTCAAGCAAATAATTGTTGATGGAAACGGGCTACCAAATAGGTAAGCTAACTAAACTAGAAAATATTCGCCATACTAATATTTTGTGAAGCAATTAGGATACTGGCAGCAAAGTCATATCGGTACAATCCAGGCCAATTGAACAGGATACCAATTATTTAATGTACAGTAGAATATTCCTGTCCCTGATCAGCTCTGTTCAACTAAAAAAAAAAAAACCATGT
>NW_019250338.1:0-1309 GCF_002742605.1 Olea europaea var. sylvestris
CCGTTTAGGATTTAACACACAACTTCTTCATGACGTATTAGGGATTTCGGCCATTTTTCGAAAGAATGAGCACTTGCATATTCGGAACGCTTGGATTGTCCGTGTACGAAGAATTGAGCGAAACCTTTGCACCCGGTGTCCGTTTTGGGCCCGTAAGTCCTTTTTGGAAATGTAGCGACTGTTTTGGGTTGAACTCACAACTTCTTCGCGAAGTATGAGGGATTTTGGTCATTTTTCGAAAGAATGAGCACTTGCATATTCGGAACGCTTGGATTGTCCGTGTACGAAGAATTGAGCGCAACTTTTGCACCCGGTGTCCATTTTGGGCCCATAAGTCCTTTTTGGAAATGTAGCGACTGTTTTGGGTTGAACTCACAACTTCTTCGCGAAGTATGAGGGATTTTGGTCATTTTTCGAAAGAATGAGCACTTGCATATTCGGAACGCTTGGATTGTCCGTGTACGAAGAATTGAGCGCAACTTTTGCACCCGGTGTCCATTTTGGGCCCATAAGTCCTTTTTGGAAATGTAGCGACTGTTTTGGGTTGAACTCACAACTTCTTCGCGAAGTATGAGGGATTTTGGTCATTTTTCGAAAGAATGAGCACTTGCATATTCGGAACGCTTGGATTGTCCGTGTACGAAGAATTGAGCGAAACCTTTGCACCCGGTGTCCGATTTGGGCCCGTAAGTCCTTTTTGGAAATGTAGCGACCGTTTTGGATTGAACTCACCACTTCTTCGTGACGTATGAGGGATTTTGATCATTTTTCGAAAGTGTGAGGACTTGCATATTTGGAACGCTTGGATTGTCAGCGAACAAAGAATTGTGCGTAACTTTTGCACCCGGTGTCCATTTTGGGCCCATAAGTCCTTTTTGGAAATGTAGCGACCGTTTAGGATTTGACTCACAACTTCTTCGGGACGTATGAGGGATTTCGATCATTTTTCAAAAGAATGAGCACTTACATATTTGGAACGCTTGGATTGTCGACGTACGAAGAATTGATCGAAACCTTTGCACCCGGTGTCCGTTTTGGGCCCGTAAGTCCTTTTTGGAAATGTAGCGACCGTTTAGGATTTAACTCACAACTTCTTCATGACGTATGAGGGATTTCGGCCATTTTTCGAAAGAATGAGATCTTGCATATTTGGAACGCTTGGATTGTCGGTGTACGAAGAATTGAGCAAAACCATTGCACCCGGTGTCCGTTTTGGGCCCGTAAGCCCTTTTTGGAAATGTAGCGACAGTTTTGGGTTGAACTCACAACTTCTTCGTGACGTATGAGGGATTTTGGTCATTTTTCGAAA
>NW_019250339.1:0-1309 GCF_002742605.1 Olea europaea var. sylvestris
AATTTAGCTAAAAACCCGTGATCTCGCGTCTGCGCCCCGAGTCCAATTTCGTGGGCCGATTTCAATCAACCTGCCAAATTTCGGCCCATTCCGACACCGTCGCGAAAAATGACAAAATTGCCCCTGGTGCTGTTTTGCTTTGTTAATTTTCTGTCCAGCACCTCTTCAACCAGATAAAATTAATACGAAAATTAATTATTCGGAGGCCCAAAAGAAGGAATTTGGCTAAAATCCCGAGATCCCGGGTCTGTGCCCCGAGTCCAATTTCACGGGTCGTTTCCAATCAACCTGCCAAATTTGGGCCCATTCTGACACCTTCTCGACAAATGATAAAATTGCCCCTGGTGCGGTTTTGCTTTGTTAATTTTCTGTCCAGCACCTCTTCAACCTGAGATAATTAATACGGAAATTAATTATTCGAAGGCCCAAACGAAGGAATTTGGCTAAAATCCCATGATCCAGAGTTCAATTTCGTGGGCCGTTTCTAATCAACTTGCCAAATTTCGGCCCATTCCGACACCGTCGTGACAAATGTCAAAATTGTCTCTGGTGCGGCTTTTCTTTATTAATTTTCTTCGAGTACTTCTTCAACTTGATGTAATTAATACGAAAATTAATTATTCGGCGGCCCAAATGAAAGAATTTGGCTAAAATCTCGTGATCCCAGGTCTGTACCCCGAGTCCAATTTCGCGGGACGTTTCCAATCAACTTGCCAAAGTTCGGCCCATTTCGACACCGTCGCGACAAATGACAAAATTGCTCCTGGTGCGGTTTTTCTTTTTTAATTTTCTGTCCAGCAGTTCTTCAACCTGACGTAATTAATTAGAAAATTAATTATTCGGTGGCCCAAACGAAGGAATTTGGCTAAAATCCCATAATCTCGGGTCTATGCTCCAAGTTTAATTTCGCGGGACGTTTCCAATAAACCTGCCAAATTTCGGGCCATTCCGACACCGTCGCGACAAATGACAAAATTGCGCCTTGTACGATTTTGCTTTGTTAATTTTCTGTCCAGCACTTCTTCAACCGGACATAATTAATAAGGAAATTAATTATTCGGAGGCCAAAACGAAGGAATTTGGCTAAAATCCCGTGATCCCGGGTTTGTGCTCTGAGTCCAATTTCACGAGATGTTTCAATTCAACCTGCCAAATTTCGACCCATTCCGACACCGTCGCGACAAAAGACAAAATTGTCCCTGGTGCGGTTTTGCTTTGTTAATTTCCTGTCCAGCACTTCTTCAACCTGACATTATTAATACGAAAATTAATTATTCGGAGGCCCAAACGAAGGAATTTGGCTAAAATC
>NW_019250340.1:0-1309 GCF_002742605.1 Olea europaea var. sylvestris
AATCCCTCGTACGTCACGACGAAGTTGTGAGTTCAATCCAAATCAGTCGCTACATTTCCAAAAAGTACTTATGGTCCCAAAACAGACACCGTGTGAAAAAGTTACGCTCAATTCTTCGTACATCGGCAGTCCAAGAGTTCCAAATATGCAAGTGCTCACTCTTTCGAAAAACGGCTGAAATCCCTCATACGTTACGACGAAGTTGTGAGTTCAATCCAAAACGTTCGCTACATTTCCAAAAAGGACTTACGGGCCCAAAATGGACACCGGGTGCAAAAGTTACGCACAATTCTTCGTACGCCGGCAATCCAAGCGTTCCAAATATGCAAGTGTTCAGTCTTTCAAAAAATGGTCGAAACCCCTCATACGTCACGACGAAGTTGGGAGTTCAATCCAAAACGGTCGGTAAATTTCCAAAAAGGACTTACGGGCCCAAAACGGACACTGGGTGCAAAGGTTTCGCTTAATTCTTCGTGCGTCGATAATCCAAGCGCTCCAAATATGCAAGTGCTCATTCTTTCGAAAAATGGACGAAATCCCTCGTACGTCACGACGAAGTTGTGAGTTCAATCCAAATTGGTCGCTACATTTCCAAAAAGTACTTATGGTCCCAAAACAGACATCGTGTGAAAAAGTTACGCTCAATTCTTCGTACATCGGCAGTCCAAGCGTTCCAAATATGCAAGTGCTCACTCTTTCGAAAAACGGCCGAAATCCCTCATACGTTACGACGAAGTTGTGAGTTCAATCCAAAACGTTCGCTACATTTCCAAAAAGGACTTACGGGCCCAAAACGGACACCGGGGGCAAAAGATACGCTCAATTCTTCGTACGCCAGCAATCCAAGAGTTCCAAATATGCAAGTGCTCTGTCTTTCGAAAAATGGCCGAAATCCCTCGTACGTCACGATGAAGTTGTGAGTTCAATCCAAAACGGTCGCTACATTTCCAAAAAGGACTTACGGGCCCAAAACGGACACCGGGGGCAAAAGATACGCTCAATTCTTCGTACGCCAGCAATCCAAGAGTTCCAAATATGCAAGTGCTCTGTCTTTCGAAAAATGGCCGAAATCCCTCATACGTCAGGACGAAGTTGTGAGTTCAATCCAAAACGTTCGCTACATTTCCAAAAAGGACTTACGGGCCCAAAACGGACACCGGGTGCAAAAGATACGCACAATTCTTCGTACGCCAGCAATCCAAGAGTTCCAAATATGCAAGTGCTCTGTCTTTCGAAAAATGGCCGAAACCCCTCATACGTCACGACGAAGTTGGGAGTTCAATCCAAAACGGTCGCTACATTTCCAAAA
>NW_019250341.1:0-955 GCF_002742605.1 Olea europaea var. sylvestris
TCTCGACTGTGTCGGAATTGGGTGAAATTTTTCAGTTTGATCGGAAATAAAAATCGCGCCGGCGGCAATTTCGTCATCTTTCTCGACTGTGTCGGAATGGGCTCTAATTTGACAGGTTTATCGGAAACAAAAACCGCGCCGGGTTTAATTTCGTCATTTTTCGCGGCTGTGTCGGAATTGGCTTAAATTTGACTTGTTGATCGGAAACAAAAACCGCGCCGGGGACAATTTCGTCATTTTTCTCGACTGCGTCGGAATTGGATGAAATTTGGCAGTTTGATCCGAAATAAAAATCGCGCCAGGGGCAATTTCATCATTTTTCCCGACTGTGTCGGAATGGGCTCAAATTTGACAGTTTGATCGGAAACAAAAATCGCGCCGGAGCAATTTCGTCACTTTTCGCGATTGTGTCGGAATTGGCTAAAATTTGACAGGTTAATCGGAGACAAAAATCGCGCCGGGGGCAATTTCCTCATTTTTCTGGACTGTGTTGGAATTGGCTGAAATTTGGCACATTGATCTGAAATAAAAATCGTTCCGGGAAAATTTCGTCATTTTTCTCGACAGTGTCGGAATGGGCTCGAATTTGACAGGTTGATCGGAAACAAAAACCGCGCCGGGGGAAATTTCGTCATTTTTCGGGACTGTGTCGGAATTTGCTAAAATTTGGCAGTTTGATCTGAAATAAAAATCGCGCCGGGGGCAATTTCGTCATTTTTCTCGACTGTGTCGGAATGGGCTCAAATTTGACAGGTTGATCGGACACAAAAATCGCGCCGGGAGCAATTTCGTCATTTTTCTCGACTGTGTCGGAATTGGCTGAAATTTGGCAGTTTGGTCGGAAGTAAAAATCGCGCCTGCGGCAGTTTCGTCATTTTTCTCGAATGTGTCGGAATTGCCTGAAATTTGGCAGTTTGATCGGAAATAAAAATCGCGCCGGGGGCAATTTCGTCAT
>NW_019250341.1:1076-1309 GCF_002742605.1 Olea europaea var. sylvestris
CTTTTCGCGACTGTGTCGGAATTGGCTAAAATTTGATTTGTTGATCGGAAACAAAAATCAAGCTGGGGCAATTTCGTCATTTTTCGCGACTGTGTCGGAATTGGCTGAAATTTGGCAGTTTGATCTGAAATAAAAATCGCGCGCGGGGGTAATTTCGTCATTTTTCTCGACTGTGTCGGAATGGGCTCAAATTTGACAGGTTGATCGGACACAAAAATCGCGCAGGGAGCAAT
>NW_019250342.1:0-1309 GCF_002742605.1 Olea europaea var. sylvestris
AAAAAAAAAAAAAAAAAAAAAAAAAAAAAAAAACCGAGCTACTCACATAAATCACACAAATTGATATAAAACATACCGAACATCACACTAATACATGAAACTATAGTAATACTTCATCTTCTCTCAAGTATTTCACTAAAACACTCAAATATTGAACCCAAAATCACGAAGCATAGGCGTTCACATTTAGAGAAGAAGAAGACAAGGAGATGACTTCAAAACCCTAGAGAATATCTCACGCCAACAATACCAGACCAAGAGTTCAAGGGTTAAATGGGTGGAAGGATCTAAAATCAGATCAAACGGCTAGAATGATGCCACATGTCAAGATTCAGTGTAATGACTCCACTCATAGAGTTGCTATTCCAAGAAACACGATTTTCCCTTTTTAATTTTGGAAGCACACTTATAAAAGCAGCATGTCAGCGGTTTGATTCTCAACATCTAATATAGGTAAAAAGAAAATTAGAAAATGTTGAAAAAAATCATTGAATTAACTATTTTACCTTCAAAATTGGATTAGTTCAACCGCAAAAAAGCATCTAGGTCACTTTATAATATTTTATTTTAACCATTGTTTGACACATGATTCGATATCTTTTTCAACTCGATGATGAGATTGATTTTTTAAAACATTACCATATACCAAAGAAAATTGGTAAAACTATGAAATTGTGCATTTTTATTACCAGTTGAGATAATAAAATGCTATTAAATCAGTATGATGAGAGTTGGCTGAAAAACAAGGAAAACATAAAGGATGAATCTGAACACATTAAAAATTATGAGGGCCAAAATTATAATTTCTCCAAACCGTGTTTCTCTCTCTACAATTATAGATTTCTTCTTTCTAGCACGGTTGTTATTTTCCTCGAAGTTGGAATATTCTCATAGGTGGATTCACGATGAACGTTGAAGCTCGAACAGAATCTTCTCTAAATGCGTGAACTCACTCGCCACGACAGTACCGTGTCAGATCTGGTGTGATATTTAATGGACCGCTTTGAAAATGGTGTTTGGCTTTTCACACTTCCAAAGGGCCAATTTTTAATATATAGGATCGCATGGTATGGGCGTGGACTACACGCACGAGTAATGACTAGTCAGAGATTTCGGATCAGGTGCATTGCTAGTCCATCACAGGAGATGGTCTTTTGGAGTTTTATTTTATTTTTATTAGGTTAAAATTTGTTGTAAACATCGCAAGCTCAATGCTAAAACAAGAATGATTCCATTTGGTTGGTTTAATGAAGAATTTGTTGTTTCTAGAGTTTGATGTTACTCCTTCGAAATCAATTCGACAGAATCA
>NW_019250343.1:0-1309 GCF_002742605.1 Olea europaea var. sylvestris
GAGCCGGGGGAGATTTCGTCATTTTTCGGGACGGTGTCGGAATTGGCCAAAATTTGACTAATTGATCAGAAACAAAAATCGCCATGGTGGCAATTTCGTCATTTTTCGCGACGGTGTCGGAATGGGCCAAAATTTGACAGATTGATCGGAAATAAAAATCGCGCCGGGGGGAATTTCGTCATTTTTCGCGACGGTGTCTGAATGGGCTAAAATTTGAGTGATTGATCGAAAACAAAAATCGCGCCAGCGGCAATTTCGTCATTTTTCGCGACGGGGTCGGTATGGGCTAATATTTGATTGATTGATCGAGAACAAAAATCGAGCCGGGGGAAATTTCGTCATTTTTCGCGACTGTGTCGGAATGGGCTAAAATTTGACTGATTGATCGGAGACAAAAATTGAGCCGGGGAAAGTTTCGTCATTTTTCGCGACGGTGTCGGAATGGGCCAAAATTTGACTGATTGATCGGAAACAAAAATCGCGCCGGGGGCAATTTCGTCATTTTTCGTGACGGTGTCGGAATGAGCTAAAATATGACTGATTGATCGGAAAAAAATTGCTCCGGGGCAATTTCGTCATTTTTCGCGACGGTGTCTGAACGGGCTAAAATTTGAATGATTGATCGAAAACAAAAATCGTGCCGGGGGCAATTTCGTAATTTTTCACGACGGTGTCTGAATGGGCTAAAATTTGACTGATTGATCGGAAATAAAAATCGCGCCGGGGGCAATTTCGTCGTTTTTTCGCGACGGTGTCGGAATGGGCTAAAATTTGAAAGATTAATCGGAAACAAAAATCGAGTCGGGGGAAATTTCGTCATTTCTCGGGACGGTGTCGGAATTGGCCAAAATTTGACTGATTGATCGGAAACAAAAATCGCACCGATGGCAATTTTGTCATTTTTCGCGACAGTGTCGGAATGGGCCAAAATTTGACCGACTGATCGGAAACAAAAATCGCGCCGGGGGGAATTTCGTCATTTTTCGCGACGGTGTCTGAATGGGCTGAAATTTGACTGATTGGTTGGCAACAAAAATCGCGCCGGGGGCAATTTCGTCATGTTTCGCGACGGTGTCTCGATGGGCTAAAATTTGATTGATTGATCGAAAACAAAAATCGCGCCAGGGGCAATTTCGTCATTTTTCGCGACAGGGTCATAATGGGCTAAAATTTGACAGATTAATAGGAAACATAAATCGAGCCCGGGGAAATTTCGTCATTTTTCACGACGGTGTCGGAATGGGCTAAAATTTGACTGATTGATCGGAAACAAATATCTCGCCGAGGGCAATTTCGTCATTTTTCGCGA
>NW_019250344.1:0-1309 GCF_002742605.1 Olea europaea var. sylvestris
AAAAATTGTTAATTAAAGATATAGAATTCGTTACAATTGTGGATAGAATTTATTTTCACTGCCAAAAAAAAAAAAAAAACCTGAAAAACGATTTCTCACCAAATCCAAGAGAATTTCAATTCCACAAAACTAAGGAAAATAGGGGCACGTGGAAGTGGGGATGGAAATTGAATTCTAGGGAAAATTTATACAATCAAACAAGGTAAAAGATGGAAAAGTCCTTCTCCAGGGAAAATGTTTCAAATCAAAGGGCATAATTAAAAAGAAAAAGAAAAAGATATACTGCATTTAAAATATTAATATATTGTAAAATGTGTTTGTCTGTAGGACTGACACGTGTCCAATTCAACCACTCTCTTCCTTTTCATTTCTTCCTTCAAAAACTATCCCTCCAATGAATTTCAATTTCTTTCCTATTACAACTACAAATTATTCCAATTTTCTATATAAATCTACGAATTGAACTGCAACTTATCTCATTTTTCACTCGCTCTTCACAAATTTAAAACGCCCTTTTCCTATTCCCCAATTTTATTCACTGTTTTCTTGAAAGAATTGTGGTCTAAATTCGGATATAGATCTATCTTTTTGGTTGTTGCTCACCAATCCTTTCTCGTAAACAATTTTCATTTTTTTCACCTGGGTTTTCAAATTCACACATAATACATGGAGATTTCAGTGATTGGAAACTCGCAGGTGAATTTCGGAAAAATTAATGTTGGGTTCTGTAGTTTTAGCAAGAACCTGAATCGTAAGATCTATAATTCAAAAAATTATCCAAAAACTTCCAATTTTTGTCAAGGTCAAAACATGGTATGGCATGCGAAATCTTCCTCTGGTGTCACCCTTAAAGCCTCCAATATTCGAGCTGAAGCTGCTCTAACTTCTGAGAAAGCTTCAAAAATTACAAGAACAAGACCCGTAAGTTTTCCTTTTTCTTCCTATTTCTTTTTATTTTTTATGTTCTGTTTGGGTTCTGTTCATTATTGATTAATTTTTTTGGTGTTATGCAACGCGAGTAATATAGGATTAAATTATTGTGTGTTGTTCGATCATTGTTAGAGATAATATATTTGTTTTTGTTGGATGTCATATAAGAGGTTCTAGGAGCATGTTAGCCTGGCTCTAAAGAACGATTTTTTTGGCTTTAGGGAAGTATTTATGTGCATATTGCATTGCATACTCCCCAGTGGTGCTCTAAATTAGATCTAAATATTGTTTTAGACCTCCAAAGTGGCCAGAAAACTCTCCGATAGAGAGATATAAATGAAATGAAAATTGTATTTTCCGACAGCAAATTCACAAAAAA
>NW_019250345.1:0-1309 GCF_002742605.1 Olea europaea var. sylvestris
TTTGCGTTATTATTCAACATGGTACTTACTAAAGAAGAAGAAATGTAGAAATGAATAAATTAATCATAAAGGAGCCAAATGAGTTAGCAGCATTCAAACAAGAAGGGATTAACATGCAAACCTCCAGCTTCATCGATTTTGTGATTAACGTCGATGAGAAAAGTGAAATATTCTTTGTTGAGTTCGAAATGGGAAATTTTGGAAGGTCATACCCTATTCAAAAACACAAAATACGATTTTGTAGGACGTGTGAAATATAGAACAAAGTCAAATTAAGCAAGCTAAGCAGGACCTCCAAAGCCATATTCAAAGTGTCATAAAGTACTTGTACAAAGTCTAGCTAAAGACTTTAAATTAAGTGTTTATTGGGAAGCAACCCAATTTCTTACCCTTTTATTTATTATGCTTTTTGTATTTGCATTGCATTGCATATAGTTTATGAAGATGCATTAGTTTTAGGCATATCTTTGTTTCAATAAGAGGTCATCATATCTATATTCGATTTTAGGGAAGCCAAAAAAGGTGAGAGCCCCCACGCGGCTTCTGGTTAGAGGGCCTCTGAAAAGGAAAGGGATGGATGATGCCTGGAACTTCAAGGAAGGAACTGGGCTAGACTGCTGATCTTCTAGAGTAGCCTGACCCTGGAAAAGAGAGGCTGCCACCCAAGAACTTGCCGAGTTGAATGAGGCCCTCGAAAGGATGCTTCTTTTGAGCGAGCTTGTTCTTGGTCCCAAGGGAAAAATGGGATCAAAGAGCCACTGCTTCTTCACGCTTGGGTTGGGCTCTCCGTGGACAATGCCACCTTAAATCATTTTTCAGTCTTCATCATTTACTCCCCTTTATTTTAGTAGGCGCCAGTTTTCTTCAGCCGCGGGTGTCGAAGCTGAAATTGCAGGATCTCTTGTACCCTGTTTCTAGCTAGATAATCCCCGGTGTTGATAGCATTTCTTAGAGCTAACCATTTTGGATCGTCTTCTGCCCAATGAGGTACCCATGGGGGATGTCGTCACCATAAAATTGGCAGGCATTGGCTTCTCCACTAGAAGAACTTTTTTTGTCTTGGTCCCAATTCAATACTAAACAAGTCTGAACTAATTGAATATCTGTATCAGAAATTCCTCGAATTGGTTTGCCATTTCCATAAAGGATAAGGGAGCATTTGGGAACTCCTTTCTATGCCCTTCTAGCAAAAAGATTTGGCTTCATTCCGAGGAAAAAAGAAAAAGAAAAATGGTAAGGTCAGATATGGGTGGAATTAGAAATGGGAAAGAAGTTCCTTCCTCCCCTTCCTCGGGCATTAAGCTTGGGG
>NW_019250346.1:0-2529 GCF_002742605.1 Olea europaea var. sylvestris
TTTTGCCATGGAAAGACCAAAATCTCAAGATCAAGTCAGTTAGTTGCCCATCTTTTATTTTATCAAATCATTCATCGATTTCACTGTTTTGCGTATCATTTTCTTTGAATGGCTCATTTGTGTTTCTTCCTTAGGATTCTGATTCTTGTCTAAGTTCATTCTGGATGGAGAGAATGGTTTTTTAGTTTTGGCCAAAAGAAACATTAATAACTCGGTAAATCATGAGCCTTGTGCACATGTAGTCATGGACTGATTCTTGTTTCTTTTGGAAAACGTTGAAGAAATTCGAGACGTGGCTGCTAAACAGTTTGAAATTTGAAACATTTTTTGTGAAAGAATAATTGAGTATTTCTGTTGATGAAAGAGGCTAAAGATTGTGATGAAATATCTCTTCGTTTGCAAGATGGGAGAAAATTGACAATTTCATTTTTAGTTCTTTTAAATGTAAGAGTTTTGATGTTGATGAATTATCAGTATTCTTCTCTTGAAATTTAGGGAGTTGGTTGCTTGAATTTTTAACTAGAAACTCACCTATACAGTCTCAAATTATTTCAAATGGATTTATCTTATTCACCATGCCAGTCTGGGTCATAATCTGGATCCAAGTAACATTCTTGACCCACATATGATTCATTGCTACAATTATAACACTCTTTCCTGAAAACATGATGCACAACAAAGTACATTCGACTCCAAAAGGCATGAAAAATAAGGTCATCGCAACTCACGATTATTATTGCACAAAATTAGATGTTATTGGGTTAGTGATTAGTTCATAATTAATCGGGAAGCTGCTAATACTAGTAACATATCGTACTTTCTCTTATGTAACATTGCAACCTGGTTCCATCGTTATGGCATAGGGACCATGCTAAAGTCTTGCTGCTCTGTGACTCTTTCTTTTCACAACAGTTGATTTAAACTCACTCATTTTGTTCAGGCCTGGAAACGGCCTCAATGTTCACCTCAGAGATTCGGGCTTGTTCAAGTTTGAAGATGAATGAATCAGCACTTTGCTGAAACATGTAGATTGTTAAATATATAATTATTGTAGTCGGGGATGAAGCCATTGGTCCGCAAAGCATCATTTCAACATCTGTAACGTGTTGACGATTCCCATAATGGGATTGATGTGAAACTATATATTGTTTCTGGAGTTTTTAAGGATTCTGAAGATTCGATGTTTTTTTCTTTTTTCTTTTTTTGTGGGAAATTTGATGTCTATGAATTGCTTTTGTGATTTCCATATTTATCTAGCACCAATTCCCTGTTATCTTAGAGCATTGAGGTTTCGATTCCAGGTATAGTAAATGGATATTGGTTCTTGTATGAGTACCCTGGATAACTTTTCTGTTCTAGGTTTAAGTCATTTTTTCTTCTAGTTTTGTGCCTGATCATCAATGTCGGGATTGATGCGTAGTCCCACAGTGAATTGATCACAATTTTTGGAGAAAAGAATCTTATTAATCGTTGCTGTATGAGAATACATTTGTCATATCGGACTTTGAATATTTGTAGGAGTACATGCAGTTGAGCCTTTTTTACTGGACATTTCCAGCCATTTTTCCTCTTGATTCTCAGTACCAACAACTCTGGAGATGAATATGAATCTCTCACTTCATATGATATGATACGAGGGTCAGTTTTTCTGTTTCCAAAAATATCGAAGTTTTCCACGCAGTGAATTTTGAGTTCGAGAGAAGTAATCAACATTTATTGTGAAACAAAATCCCCCATTTCTGACAAATTTTCATAAAGGCAATGTATCTTCTATATAAGATTTTAGACAAGCATCAGTATTTTTACATTAACCTCGGAAATTTGCAAAAGGTTCCATTGCCGGGAATCGAACCCGGGTCTCCTGGGTGAAAGCCAGATATCCTAACCGCTGGACGACAATGGACTTGTTGTTCAGCTCCTGGATTATTTATACATCAATATGGTAAAGATATGTCACCTCAAAACGAATTATAAAGATCGAGTAAAATCACTGAAAGAGAGAATTGGGGGCAAAGAAGAGGCTCTTATAGTTGTAGCAAAGAGTTATCATACCAATTGAGCAAGATTTACGGAAAAGGGTCCTAATCGAACTTACAGAATCACAACTTAAACGTAAAATTATGAGATTAAATAATAGATTATATGAAGATAGATAGTCTAAATCTAATCAAGGTTAAGATCAATTTAAAGAGGCCAAATCTCAAGCAAAACATGCAACTAGGTACCAAGAATTAGATAAAATAGTTTTAACTCAAACACACACGACAATAAATATATAATTAGGATCGTAAGATTTGAGAAAGTCGAAATCCTCAATGTTAGTAATGCCCTATCTAAAAGGGGTTGGTTTACAATTAGAAAGATTTGTACAAACCACTTGAATAATATTTTGTCTAGGTGCACGATTATGTTGAAGTATTGAACCACGCGAAAAATAGCACAAACTCAATATTAATCTTATCTTTGATTGTTGAACATACAGATACATGAAATTTTACGAAAAATTAGGATATTTCCAGTTCGACCAAC
>NW_019250346.1:2623-8637 GCF_002742605.1 Olea europaea var. sylvestris
TGGTATGGCTACAACTATGTATTAAAACAGGGACAAGTTTGTGATGGCCTGAGGATCGAGTCTTGTTTCAGGGGTAGGGGTGGGGGTGCTGCTATCTTCTTTAAACCAACTTTCTGTAGTTGAGATTCTCGTTAAAATTTTATGTGGGAGCTATACAGTTTCAATCTCTTTGAGATGAGATCTTCACATCACCACCACCATTCTCCTCTCTCTCACATATTGTAAATACTAATGAACACAAACTCAGCTGGGTTCGATTTGGTGCGTGGAAATTCGCAAGTCAGGATCTTGCTTTGAACTTTGGATTATGATACAGATTATGGTCATGGCGAGAAATGTTCCATCTGTTGTCAGAATTTGAATAGAAATATATACGAAAGCTACCACAGATACATGTTGTCACAAAGGTACTGTATATCCTCATTTGTTGTCGCCTTACTTTTTCGAATCGTGTCTGCAATAAAATGGGCAGGATTTAAGTTAGAAACAAGCTTTACATTTCTACATCATCTTATATGAGATGGATCAAACCAAATTTTGAAAATGTTCTAACACACAAGAGACTGGCATTATTCAATCCAGTTACTTCCATTTTGTGAAACCTTAATCCCACTTCAGTGGGCAACATCCGGTGACCCATTGCAGCCACATAATGAATGGGTATATAAAATTATGGTGTTTTATTCAAAGCTAATTTTTTAGGCAAAACCTAGAAAGTTAATTATTTTACAATATTCCTACATGTAAAGTTATATTGTTTAAATATGAATAAAATAATGGTGCAATAAAACTAAACAAATCAAGTTATATTTATAGTATCAAAAGTTGAACTTGAAAATACGAATTTCATTAATCAAATAAAGTTCGAAAAACTCGAATTTGCTGTGGTAAACATTTCATCACAATTGAACTAGGTTAAATTTTAGATTATTTATTTATTTATTATTTTTTTTTTTATTTTTTTTTTTGTTTCAATTGAATCAGTCTGGCTGTTTCCAAATTATATTGGCTAAAATTTAATTCTTCTATATGTAATGTTCGAATTTTTTTATTTTTTGAATTTCACTCCCTACTCTTAAAGTAAAGGAAGACTGAAATCATATCACTAATAAGGCTTCACTTTTACGACTTAAAGTTCAGTCTTGATCTCACTTTATATCTCGTCCAGCCCATGCTCAGACATATGTTCCAAAATAATGGCATATATACAGTAAGACAATCATCCTTATATTTCTCCTTTTAAGCAATGATCCTAATTATACTAATTATATTCCTCACCTAAAAAGGGAGTTAAATATTTCAGTCATTGAACTTATATTCTGTTACGCTTTACTCATTAAATTTTAAAATGCTTTTATGTAGTCATTAAAAATTTAACACGTTATACTTCTCACTCATTCACCGTGTTTCATTAGCCACCGAACTTTTAAAATGATCTTGAGTGATTACTAAAATTTAATAACCGGTACTTTAGTACCAGGCTCATTCACCATATTCCATTAGTCACTGAATTTTTACACTCCTCATGCTTTACTCACTAAATTTTAAAATGTTTTCGAGTGGTCGTAAAAATTTCCTCACCAAATTCAATTGCTCAAATTTTAAAAATTTTAAGGGATAAAATACTATACACAGAACGACGCCATTTCTTGCATCTTGAATTGCCTTGTGATAACTTTGAAAATTATATTTTGTTAGTCTTAATTAATAAATGATATCCTAAACACCAGTGCTTAACATAAGCATCAGTAACATGACACACCATTTAATTGGTGAATAAGTTAATTGAAAGTCTAATTATCTATTTGATATTTTACCAATATCAATTTCTCATTTTTAAATTGAAAGTCTAATAATCTATTTGATACTTTTATTTTATCTAGGTTGAATATCATATAAAGTAAACTTTATTGAAATCATTATGAAGTTCAGTGACTACTTGAAAACATTTTAAAATTTAGTGAGTAAAGTGTGACGGATTTATAAGTTTAATAACTAATGAAACATGGTCGGTGAATGATGGAGTACAATCATATGTTAAAGTTCAATGATCACCAGAAGCATTTTAAAGTTCAATGACTTGTGAAACACGATGAGTAGATGATAAAGTACAATATGTTAAACTTTAGTGATCATTCAGAGATATCTTAAAAGTTAAATGAGTAAAATATGATGAAAGTATAAGTTAAGTGCTTGTTTGACATTCTCTAGTTTATTTTATGATTTGTTATATGATCATTTTCAATCGCACATTTACACAATAAAATATCATATATATCAAAAATATTTTCTTACTTTTTAATTCAAATTCTCTTAAAAATTACTATTCAAAATCTTTATTACCAAAATCGTTGGGAAACATGCTATAACATAAATGAAATATTTAACTCCCAAAAAGGTGGCTCCCACACCTTTCTCCACGTGCTGCCAACAATCTCTAAAAATCTGTTCTTTTCTCTCGCCCAATCCATTGCCACCATCCAAAAATATCTTTTCACTTTTACCGGTAAAAAATCAGAAACCCTAGTTACTCTACAATCGTCGAGGACCGATTGGCCGACGCTCGAACAACCGTACAGCTTCAATTGTCCCATTTCCATCCCAAGAAGTATAAAATATAAATCCATAGTTTATTTTACTGTAATTCTTATGTTGATTTCTGTTACATTCTGTTTGGCTGTTCACAGAACGTATTTTGCGCACAGTTAACAATTTACACAATTTTACTTCATTTTTTTTTTTTAAATTTAGCGTTATCAGGTTCGATTTTGTCAATTTCAGGATTATTTTTTGTGTATTGTTGAGATGAGTTGTTTTTTGATTTTTTTTCCCTTTTCATAGGGATCTATGATGGCGGACGAGACGTTGATCAACGGTGAAAACTCTGATGATCGGACGGTGGAAATTACTGGGGATGAAGTTTCGTCTAAAATTTCAGTTCTCAGCCAAAAGATTGATAGACTTGAGCAGGAAAATGAGAAGATAATTTCCGAGAACAAGAAGTACAAGGAGAGGATTGAGGAATTGACGGCCTCTGTAAAAAATTTGGATGCAAAAAATGTGGAGTTGAAAAAACAGGTTGAAAGTTCTGAATCTGAGAACAAGGCTCTTGGGGCAGTGGCGGCTCGAGCTGCGGAGCTTGAAGCCGAAGTGGCACGCATGCATCACGACTTGGGATCTGCGATGAGTGATTTGCAAGAATCAAATGTGGAATTATCAGAGGTGAAAAAGGATTTGGAGGAAATGAACGGAAGGAATAAGGAGAAGGATGTTAAGCTTGCGGCAATTGAGAAGGAGAGGGATTTGTTGATGGTGAAGGTCAGTGAATTGGAGGAGAAAAAGAGCGATTTCAGGAATGAAATGGAAGAGAAGGAAAAGGAGATTCGAGGTTTGAAGAAGAAAGTTGAGGAATTGGAGGCTGTGGTGGGAAAGAATGAGGGATTGGAGAAGTTGAAAAATGAGTTGGAAAAAGAGGTTGAGGAAATGGAAAGGAAAAATGGAGTTTTGGAGAGTAAATTGGTTGAGGAAGTGAAGGCAAAGGAAAAATTGATTATGGAAGGTGTTAATGGTGGTATTAATAGGGATTTTGTGGTCGACAAAGAAAAAAAGGGCTTGATTGGTGGTCCAAAGGAAAGGGATTGGGCGGTAATGGTGGGATCAGCTGTTGCTGCCGCTTCGGTGTTAGGTGTTGTCTGCTATTTTCGACATGTCTCTAGTAAGCACTAAGCAACGATTGGATGCACGCAAACATGCAGGAGTTAGAGGTTAGGAGAGCTCTATTCTAACCCAAGAAAAAAGAGTTTTCGATTTTGATAAGTTCTATTTCTTTTGTTTGTTTGGGTTTCTATCTTCTGAGTTTGGTGATTTTAGTTGATACCAGTAGTAACTTTTTAATAATATTATTGTTGGCTAGTACTTGAACAATATATATTTTGTTTAGAAACCTTCAGGCTGGGGAATATAGTGTGGTGATTATGGTGAATATGACTTACTGAAATTTGGATATTATGAGATCAAATATGTGGGGAATGATTTTTGAGTTTGGACTGCTCACTGCTTGAAATTTGTATATGTTTCTATGGATGTCACCGTAATATTTTATTGCGGTGCTTTATTTTGGTTTGCAGTTACTTCACGACATCATATTGATATGAACAGTGCAGATTTATCAGTGTTGTGTTATGAGATCAATCCTTGCTTTTATGGAAGAGGAAAATTTGTTTGGAACTTCATATGGTACTTTCTAGGAAATTGTTGACGTGTTCTCCAAATTGGTTGAGTCCGGTGATATATCTCATCCATAATACTATTAATTGTTATGATCTTATTTTGAGTTCTGCATTAAGGGAGTGGCATTCTTTTGTGGTTATCGCATGTGAACTTTTCACACTACACTTTTTAATAACTACATCACGTTTATATTGCATGAAAGGTCCATAACTTTTACTCTCTATTGCATTATGTCTTCAACTTTTTTCATGGCAATCTTATTTTCAAATTAACACAATCTATCCCTGATCACAATTTCTGTTCCAAAATTTCGTTAAGATTGAGTAAAAAGACTTATTTATCCTCATATTTTTAAATAAGCAAAAAAAAAAAAAAGTAAACTAAATAAAATTGCGAGTAAACATTTGTCCATCGTCTTAAAGCATGCTAAAAATATTTTTGGACGAAAACCATGATTGAAAAAAGATTTGCTTGTTAATGAAATGTTAAAGAAAAGCATGGGTTGAAACAAAAATTTAGGATATAAACTTGGGATGAATAAAAGTTAATATAGAAAGATGAAGTGTAACTATATGTTAAAACAAAACGATCAGTGCATGTTTGTTCTAGTTCTATTAAATCTTCTTTACCAAATATGCCATCAGTGGCTAACTGAATGAAGTCAGTACCTGATTATCTATGATCCTGCTGCTAACATCTGCTGGTAAAGACGAGCACCATTTTCTCAACTTCTTCCACTTGGATCAATGTAAGATGAATCTTTTATATTCTTCTCCAAGTCCCCTTGAGTGAATTCTTCCACAAAAACCTTGACAGCTGAAAGCCTGGTTTCAAGAACAGAGTTGCCTACCTTGGTTTCTTCATCTTGCTCAGGTAGAGGACTTCTTTTCTACTACTTCAACTGCTCTTGATGTCCTCTTGAGGGAAGTTCTCTGCCTTAGAATTCTGTGACTCCTTTATTGCCAATAATAATGGCGTCCTTTACGCTCAGTTCTCTCTTTACTTCGATGCCAGTACAGATGATTAAGTTCTCTCTCCAAGTAAAAAAATTCTAATTTGAACCGTGTAAGATTCTCCATATGAGTGGACAGAAGGATGAAAATAAGGAAAGTGAGGTTAGGACGTTGAATTTGAATTTTAGGTGAGGAAACATCGTCACTTGGTTGTTTATTATCTTCTTCTCGTTCTTGTTTTATTTTTTACTTGTGCTGCTTGCTCTCTAAGATTTTGTTTGGGAAAATTTTTTTTTTTTTTAATCATTTCCAACCATACATTCTATGAGATTCATACATCTTCTGGCTTTTTAACCACATTTTTCAAAAAATCTTTTTCTGCTTAAAAAATCTCCCAGGCAGGCTCTAATTTGCATCAGATTTAATCCTTTAGGTTAGCTCCACACCATGGAGACTAAAAGAATGACTAACAGGGTGAATTTATTACAAATTTAAGTGACTGAGAAAGAGATTGCACTTGCACAGTGTGAACACATTCGTTTTATCTTTTGTTTTCTTGCATTTAAGATTGGCGCTTGACCAACTATAGCTCTGTTTTTCCCTTGTGTTCTGAATCAGGTAATTTCTCTTCTCCTTTCTCTGTGTTTGGTTTAATTTTGGAATGGTGGAACCTGTCGACCTCTGTCTTCCTATCCCATGCAAAATTTGACGGTTTAGTCTATGCATCATTCAACAATTTTAAAGAAGAAAAAAAAAGTTTAAATGCCATTTATTATATCGTTCATTACGTTCAAATACTGCATGTCAAATATAAACCAAATCGTTGGCTCA
>NW_019250346.1:10543-16968 GCF_002742605.1 Olea europaea var. sylvestris
GGGGTTATTCTGTGCCAGCGCAGGTGGAAATGGCGGCATATGGGGAATTGGGCGGTTTCATTACAATATTCAGAAGAAGAGTGACGGTAAGAGGAACAGAACCAACGGAAATTTGAAATCCTCTAGCTCAGTGGAAGCCACAGGAGGCGCCGCCGGTCACCGGTTCCCATTCAAGCAAGCCGCCACCGCTGCCTCCCTCGCCCTCACCGGCGACAACACCATTGCTCAGGTTGGCCACCACTGGGTCAGAAACAAATACATCGTTGCCTGTTCTCATGATTTCAAGGTCAGTATGTAACTATGTGCATATTTTTCGAGAACTCATCTGGGATTTTGGAATTCCGAGGACTTTAATGTCTTTGTGAAGTTCATTTCTCATATTAGCTAAGTAATTCAGTGTAGGTATATTTCTTGCTGTAGTTTACACATTTGTATGGATTTTTCTAGAAATAGATAACTTGGGGTTTAGGATTGTCCTTTTACCCATTTAAGTTATGATCTATAATTCCGTTTAGTTATGAGCATTATCAATGCAAACAGAGAACAAGTATGGTGAAAATTCTAGGGTTTTTAAGGAGCTTTACCAATCTCTCTACTTATCCTCTGTTGGGCTGTGGAAATAATGAACAATGTGTTTCTTAGAAAGATACAAAATTTATGTGCAATGTGTGTAATCTACTTCCAAATAGTCAAGGTGATTTCCTAAGCTTCTTAGTGATAGACCGCATCATCCCATGACACGATGACACTATCGTTTCTTAAGAAGAAAATAGACTTGAGACGGCTTCAAAAGAAATCTTTTGTGAAGCTCATTTAAATGCTTAGTTACCAAGGGCTTTAGTTTTGTATGTTCCTAGTCAAATGAAGTTGAAATGACTTGTATCCTTTCTATTTATGCTACTTGGCAGTTAAAAGGACTTGTATCCTTTTTATTCATATATGTTGATAAGGAACTGTGAATTACTATTTGCCTATTTTTTATGATAGAAATGAACAATGCTCTAACATTAGATAACGCAATAGAGTAAGTTTGGACATGAGAGAAAACGAGTGGAGGTCTTGTTTGGTTTCAGATGAGATCAGAAACAAAATAAAAGTGAACTATGGTTTTCCTGTGGGGTCATAAATATTTGGAATTAGAAGGTTGGAATATTGGAGATAGATTCAATTTATTCCTTCTTTCTTTCGAAACCGATCAAAAGAAAATAATTTCTGTCCATCCATTTTCCCATTAATTTTCTGTTCCTCCACCTTCTATCCTCTTCACTTCCTTTCTCTACAAACCAATAATGTCCTCTAGTAAAGAATGTTGATATGGTATTGAAAGCTTTGTTAGGATTTAGCATATGCTAATGTACTGTGAAATTATTATATTGAAATGGATGTGAGCTAAATCAGCAGGTCCGAGATAACTCAGGATTTTGATGGGCCTTACAAAGAATTAACAATTTATTGAGAAGCGAGTCCTCTTACATTTTGTTGACTTGGTTTCTGATTGAAGGTCTCACACCGTGATCTGAGTAGTTAAGACTGCCCCAACATTAAATTAGACAGCCAAAGAATTTCCATAGAAATTGATCTAACGATTATTTGCATTCTAGTCCATTCTTGTCATATATCATCTAGCTATTTGATGTCTACAATTAGTTTCTATACTGTCTAGCAATTTGTGAAAGTGTTGAGATAATTTTACAAATATTGCGTGTTTTCTTCACTTATCATAAGCATTGCAAGCCTTAACCTAAAAGATAAATGATCTCAGAGAGATCCTGGACTTTTAATTCATTCTCAATCAAATATTATCTTGGTAACAAAAAGCATAGGCTGCACCATCTTAATGTGCTTATCACCATGGAGATTTTTTTATCAATTAATTTATGCTTGATATATACTTTGTATTCATGAATAGGAAAACATAATGTGCACGTGCATGCGCACAACTTCTACTTAGTGTGCATTTTTAGGTAGTTTCTTGCTAACGAAAGTTAGCAGAGACAAGTGTCTGGCATATCATCTAATGCCATATCATCCCGCATCACCAACAAATGATTTTCTTCAATAATTACAAAGATTATTAGGTATTTTACTTTCCTTCTAAAACCTGATAACTTTTATCATACTCAATTAACATTGCATATGCTTGCTTGTTTGTTCACCGAGAACCCTTCTGGTAACATTTTCAAAACACTCAAGATCCAAGCTGTTCATTTCTTTGTCGTTCTCAAGATGAACTATTGACAAATACAACATATCTAAGAACTTGTTTCTCTTTTCATGTTACTTTTATAGCAAGGAACTTTTATGCTGAATAGCCTAAATTCATTCATTTGATTGACAACTACTTAAAATTTTATTTCTTTACAAATTCTTCCTTATGATATAATGGAGGTTGTTTTGTCTGAGCATGACTGGATTACTGCCCTCCAGATGACTTCGTATGGTTTCCTATGATATGGTCCTGGTTCCTATGCATGGTATCAGTTCCTTGATCATAGCATGCCAAAGCAAACTGTTGAGAGCTTATTGATGAAGGTGGGTTAGCTGTGAGCTTTGAGCCTTGACTGTACTTAGGATCTTACAGACAACAATGAACAATTTTTTGGTCTTCCTTCTTGCAGGCATTGTTAAACCAAATTGTACTAGGTCCAACTGTAATTGCTGTTGTTTTTGCATGGAACAATTTATGGCAAGGGAAACTTGCGGAGCTTCCAAATAAATACAAAATGGATGCCCTTCCTTCCCTATTTTTTGGTGAAGTCCTTGAATTTTAATCCCATTCCGTATTTACATTTTACTGAAGTCGAATTGTTATTGTTTTTAATATTATGTCTCCAGGGTTTCGATTCTGGATTCTTGCGAGCATATTGAAACAGTTTGTGAAGGTTCTTAAGATCTTTACATGGCGTTTTAGTGCCGTCTGTGGATCGTCACTTGGAAAAATACCAGCTCATTATTTGACCTCTGCCGCTGCACAGTAGATTCAATCTTTTTCAGTTTTTATTTCTTCCATTGCGGAGTTGTATCGTCACTTAAAGCCTGCACTCTTCAAAATTTCAAACATCATTACTAATTACTGACAATTGGCTCTTAAAGATAGTTGTGTTCATGTAAGGGTGTAGAAGAGTTAGGTCTTGACGAAGTGTGATCCATTTCTAATTTGAGGAAGATGGACGGATCATCGCTCCAGGGAGATAAAATGACTGTGCTGAGAAAGTACTTTTAACTTTTTGGATAGAATTCCGACTTCAAACATGAATATACTTACTAAACTACCAATGTTTGAATTATTATAGTGATTGTCAAAGTGTGTAACTGGAAGTTGCTAATTATCACATAGGCCATAGATAATCATTGTTTCAACATGAAAAATTGATTTGTTTATAACACGTTATCTCTGTCTATTCCACTAGTCACTTTATTGTCGAGTATCCTTGTTAATAATTTAGAAACAACGGTCGCGAATAAAGCACAAGTTACAGAAACTGGAAGGGAAACCTAGAATTTTGTACCATCTTTAATTTTCCGTGTTCTAATAATCATCCCGACTCGAGAAAGGTAAAAGTTCAAGTTGAAAATAAGGTCGAATCGTAATAGTTATGAAAATTAAAATAAAATTGAGATGAACTGAACTGAACGGCTATGAATTTTTAAATATAACTTGACTGATCCTTAATTTTTCATTGAACTTGCTATCCGGTCCCTTTTTAACTACATTGCTGGTTACATTCATTAGCAACCTCTGGATTCTAAAATCGGCTATGATTTTTTAGACATAACTTGACCGATTCCTCCTTTTCCATTGTACTGGCTATTCAGTCCGTTTTAACAAGGTTGCTAGTTACATTCTTTGGTAACCTCTGAATTCAAAAATTGCACTATTAGTCCCCAAACTATTGCTCAACCTTTTCTGGACTTCCAAAGACTCGTTATAGGTTTAACGCCAGTCCCCATCAACGATTTTTTGTGATATACCCGCCTAAACCCCAAACCAAAACCCAAAACTGATGAATGGGAAGGGCATGTTCAAAACCTTTGTATGCCCTTTCCCTCCACCCTCAAGCCACCCATTCCTTCTCCACAACCGCCATCTCCGCCGCCTCACAAGATTTCATATCCCTATGCTCCAAAGGCCATCTCAAACAAGCCTTCACCATCTATTTCTCCCACATTTGGTCGGACCCACCTCTCTTCTCCCACCTCCTCAAGGAATGCATCGAACGCCACTCTTTCCCGCTTGCACAACAGCTCCATTCCCTCATAATAACTGCCGGGTGTTCCCGGGACCGCTTCGTTTCCAACCATTTAATGAGCGCTTATTCAAAATTGGGCCATTTGAAAGGATCTGTAAAAGTGTTTGATAAAATGCCTAACAGAAATGTTATGTCCTTTAACATTTTGATTGGTGGGTATATACAGAGTGGGGAGTTGGATTGTGCGATTGAGCTTTTTGAACAAATGATTGAGCGAAATTTGGCCACTTGGAATGCGATTATTACGGGGATGGTTCAGTTTGAGTTTAATGAGGAGGCGCTGAATATGTTCTCGAGAATGCACTCTCTTGGGTTTTTGCCTGATTACTATGCTCTAGGGAGTGCGTTGAGAGGCTGTGCTGGATTGAAAGATTTGAGTAGGGGGAATCAGATTCATGGGTATTCAGTGAGATCGGGGTTGGAGTTTGATTTGGTTGTTGGAAGTTCGTTGGCTCATATGTATATGAAGTGTGGTAGCTTGAGAGAAGGTGAGAGAGTGATTCAGTCTATGCCAGTTCATAACATTGTTGCTTGTAATACACTTATTGCTGGCAAATATCAGAATGGGTGTTCCGAGGGTGCTTTGAATCAGTACAAGATAATGAGAATGGCTGGCTTTAGGCCGAATAAAATCACTTTGGTGAGCATTATCAGTTCATGTTCTGAGCTAACAACACTTGGACAAAGCCTGCAGGTTCATGCTGAGGTGATAAAAGCTGGGGCCACGTTGGATGTTTCAGTTGTTAGTTCATTAGTTAGCATGTATTCACGGTGTGGGTGTTTAGATGATGCTGTGAAAGTTTTTGACCAGAGGGAGGGAGCTGAAAATGATCTGGTTTTGTGGAGTTCAATGATTTCTGCTTATGGGTTTCATGGGAAAGGAAAGGAGGTTGTTGAAGTGTTTAAAAGGATGGAGCATGTAGGATTGAAACCAAATGAAGTCACTTTCTTGAGTTTGCTATATGCTTGTAGTCATTGCGGATTGAAAGATGAAGGGCTTCAATATTTCGACTTGATGGTAAAGAAGTATGGACTGGAGCCTCGGTTAGAACATTATACCTGTGTGGTTGATCTCCTTGGTAGAGCAGGCTGTTTGGCAGAGGCAGAAAGCCTGATCAGATCCATGCCTGTAAAGCCTGATACTGTTACATGGAAAACTTTACTATCAGCTTGTAAAATCCATAAGAATGCTGACCTGTCTAGAAGAATTGCTGAGGAAATTGTTAAAATGGATCCTCAAGATTCAGCTTCTTATGTGCTGCTTTCAAATATCCAAGCTTCTGCTAAAAGATGGCATGATGTTTCAGAGGTGAGGAAAGCAATGAGGGAAAGAATGGTCAAGAAAGAGCCGGGGATAAGCTGGTTTGAGCTGAAGAATGAAATTCACCATTTTGTTATGGGCGATAAATCTCATCCTCAGTCTAAAAAGATCGACTTGTATTTGACAGAACTGATGGCCGAACTGAAGTTGCATGGTTATGTGCCCGATTTAGGTGCTGTTTTGCATGACATGGATGTGGAGGAAAAGGAGGATAACTTAGGACATCACAGTGAAAAACTGGCTATTGCTTTTGCTCTGATGAATATGCCGCTGGGTGTTCCAATAAGGATAATGAAGAATTTGCGGGTCTGCGGTGATTGCCATGTTGTTATGAAGTACATATCCAAGGTTAAAAACAGAGAAATTACTGTACGGGATGCCAGTAGGTTTCACCATTTCAAAAATGGACATTGTTCTTGTGGGGATTACTGGTGAGGTGAGTTTCTCTCTTTTAAAGTAGATGGTACTAATTATATACACCATACTTATAAGCTGTAGTGATATTCATCACAAGAGGGGATAACAATTCGACTGGTGCCATGCTTAAAATTTAACATATCCAAGGTTAAAAACAGAGAAATTATTGTATGGGATGCTAGTAGGTTTCACCATTTCAAAAATGGACATTGTTCTTGTGGGGATTACTGGTGAGGTGAGGATCTCTCTTTTAAAGTAGATGGTAGTAATTATATACACCATACTTGTAAGCTGTAGTGATATTCATCACAAGGGGGGGTTACAATTCGGTTGATGCCATACTTAAAATTTCTTTCTGATTTTTCCAAATGTTACTGACAGTTTTATGATAGATTTTCTTTTCCTTCTTTTTGCTCAATTTCTATTAACAGATTCGT
>NW_019250346.1:16989-33692 GCF_002742605.1 Olea europaea var. sylvestris
ATTTTCTTCCCCCCCCCCCCCCCCCCTCCCTCCCTCTCCCCCTTTATTTTTGCGAGTTCAAATATATCATATGCATTAACAATTATTTTGAGCTCTGTTGTTCCTTGTGAGACACATAAGCTACTTAGCTACACATTTATTTTATGTATCTTATCTTTCTTCGAAAAATGATTTATAGGCTCTTAGACAAGCCTTGCCTAAGTGTGTTGATATCTATGCATCAAATTATGTTCTTTGTGAATATGCACTAATTTTCACAGTTTCACGTGACTTATATATTGCTTCCGGATATACATGCTATTCTCCTGCTATCGAATTATGAGAACTATTACTCGTTCTTTGCAAGTACCAACTCTCTAAGTAATCATTTGTTTATGGGTGAATTGTAGTCGATAAAACCTAAAGCACTTGTTCCATTGTTAATGAGTTTAGCAATTAATTACACAAATTTACTGTTCAGGCATACTCCTGCAGATGCCCCTTCTTTAATCATGCGGATGTCTATATAACATGACACATATTCAATATATGTTATGCCAATAGAACTCGTGTTTTCCACCCATGTACAAAGTTGCATGATAGCCATTCTTGTTCAGTGTGTAATGTAAGAAGTTGTGCATTTATACAGCATTTACATTATTTTCGCACTGCATATACTGGTCATGAGTTAGAAAGCAACCTTTTAGTAGCACTAAAAGAAGGCTTGGTCCATGACAATTTGCCATATTGCACTTGTTACCCTAAGTAATCTAATATGTTGGCACTAAATAGATAATTTACCTTCTCTTTATGCTTTTTTAGAAATATTCCAGTCCAATTGATAATTAGAACATAAAAGCGAGAACTGCGATTTATGGTTGCTCACCTTTTCATGAAAGGAGAACCACAGTACTGGACTATAACTGAAACCAGGGCTGTCTTCATAATGTTTCTTATTCTCCCTTCCTTTCCAACTTCTGTTTTCCTCAGCTGCTGGTGCCTGGCTCTATATTCTACCTTAAATCAATTATTTCCTCAGAGTGGCAACAATGCTGCAGTAGATATTACTCTTGCAGGAAATAATGCACATTAATAGCAGCGCTTTCAAAATAGAAGTTGTTTGTTTTGTTTGTGGTCTTTACTGTAGATAGCTCTGAGTATTACTTGTTCTCTCGTCATTGATCAGGTAACCAAACTGTAGTTTAGTAATTAAATGTTGATAAAATGATTTATATGCTCTTAGACAAGCCTTGCCTAAGTGTGTTGATATCTATGCATCAAATTACGTTCTTTGTGAATATGCACTAATTTTCACAGTTTCACGTGACTTATATATTGCTTCCGGATATACATGCTATTCTCCTGCTATCGAATTATGAGAACTATTACTCGTTCTTTGCAAGTACCAACTCTCTAAGTAATCATTTGTTTATGGGTGAATTGTAGTCGATAAAACCTAAAGCACTTGTTCCATTGTTAATGAGTTTAGCAATTAATTACACAAATTTACTGTTCAGGCATACTCCTGCAGATGCCCCTTCTTTAATCATGCGGATGTCTATATAACATGACACATATTCAATATATGTTATGCCAATAGAACTCGTGTTTTCCACCCATGTACAAAGTTGCATGATAGCCATTCTTGTTCAGTGTGTAATGTAAGAAGTCGCGCATTTATACAGCATTTACATTATTTTCGCACTGCATATACTGGTCATGAGTTAGAAAGCAACCTTTTAGTAGCACTAAAAGAAGGCTTGGTCCATGACAATTTGCCATATTGCACTTGTTACCCTAAGTAATCTAATATGTTGGCACTAAATAGATAATTTACCTTCTCTTTATGCTTTTTTAGAAATATTCCAGTCCAATTGATAATTAGAACATAAAAGCGAGAACTGCGATTTATGGTTGCTCACCTTTTCATGAAAGGAGAACCACAGTACTGGACTATAACTGAAACCAGGGCTGTCTTCATAATGTTTCTTATTCTCCCTTCCTTTCCAACTTCTGTTTTCCTCAGCTGCTGGTGCCTGGCTCTATATTCTACCTTAAATCAATTATTTCCTCAGAGTGGCAACAATGCTGCAGTAGATATTACTCTTGCAGGAAATAATGCACATTAATAGCAGCGCTTTCAAAATAGAAGTTGTTTGTTTTGTTTGTGGTCTTTACTGTAGATAGCTCTGAGTATTACTTGTTCTCTCGTCATTGATCAGGTAACCAAACTGTAGTTTAGTAATTAAATGTTGATATTTAGTCCAAGAGAACACGATTTTACAGCTGACGAGAAGGTTTGGTGCTATTATATGCAGATGGAGTTGGGCTTGTTGAACCATTCCATTTAAAAATTTAAACTCGTAAATATCATCCATTATGCTCCCTCTGCATACAAATAGTCATTTAAATTCAAAATGCCTCACGGGGGATTTTATATTATGGGGTGTAGTGCACCTCGAATCCAATTCTTATGTCATACTCTAGTACTATGTTAAACCACATCATCTAAACGCTTCAACTATGAGAAAGAATGAATTTATTTATTTATATATCTATATCTCTAATAAACAATCTTTTGATTGCCCAACTAATATGCGGCTTCTTCTTGATTAGCAATTGAAAGAAGACCAAAGCTAGGACCTATGCTATGCTGCATAATATCAACAACAGGATTTGCTGCATGGACTATTTTGAATGTAATGCCGCTTAATGCCAATCGTCATTTTGTCGAGCTTGTTGAAATGATATGACTAGATATTTGCATATCTTGATATCCTCCAGGCAATCTAGTTGCCCAATCACTATTTTGAATCTGTTCAGGCAACTCGTCCTGAATCTAGTCTGTTTTGAACTCCATTGTCCTGTTGGTCTGCTTGCAATCAACACCATCTAATTGAATTAATGTTACTTGTTTAAATTTATTGGATAATGGGCCGCATTGCCAAATATTGAGAATGTATAGCAATGTAAACCGGCCTGCCTTGGAACTGCTCGGCGTTGCAGTCTTTTTTCAGATTCCTGAGCCGATCTTTTGGCCTGGTTACTGCCCACAGGGGACAAGGCCTTCTTCTCCGGTCACAGCCTCTCCAGCTCTTTCTTAAATGAAGGCTTGGAACCCTATACCTATACAAGGGGCTGGTCTTGATCCTGTTTGGTGGTGCGACCGCAAAACCTTCAATTTCACCTCTTGAATGTTATATTAAAGGTCCAGAGAGGCACGAAGTCCAACGTCAGGTATTGCAAAGGTAATATCTTCTGTACCGTTGGCATTTTAACTGTTATAACTGTCATTTAATGCTTGTCGAAAACAGAAATTGGCGATTGCATAGGCTAATCTGGCATATGTCGGGAGGAGCTGAAGCATCAGGTTTGAAGGAAAAACGGCTGGCTTTGCTTGGAGTCGATGACATTAACATTTTTAAAGGTGTCAATTTTAGCCATGGCGTACATGCTCAAGAAAGTATCCAAATTGGCAGGGACTGCTGATAATATGACAGAATCTTATAATTATTGATCTAAACAAACCAATTCAGTAAGACACTACTTTAATATTTTGAATTTTTCTATAAGAAATTGGATTTAATAATATCTTTTGTAAGTGTAAACGAATAATCATTTTCTACTTAGAAGCAGTTGAGGGAAAACTCATTCTTTCAAGTACTTCGCCCATTTTATCGTCTAAACATGGAACACCAATATGATTGATATGCTGAACTGTACAAAATTGAAGATGCAATGTAAGAGTTGGATTCGGCACATTTTTAGTTCTTTGGTCATTTCAAGTACCGTGGACCCTATAACTTCTTTGTTCCGTGTAACGGCATGAGAAAATTTCAAGCAGTTGAAATTGGACAAGTCTTGGTATACATAAAATGTGTACATGAGAGTGATGAGGCGGGTCCCACCTACCATGTGAGGGGGGTGCGAACACCCTTATGTAGTAAACCAAGCACAATCCTATCATGTCCCAAAAAAATATATTACTCTTCTTGATTCCGGCAAGACTAAGTAAGTTGTGCAATGACTCAGGCTAGAGCCCCGCCATAAATAGCATTTGAATCTTGATGAGTTCTTGTTTCGTACGAAAATTCTGTTTCCAGTTCATCCAAACTGACGCAATTAACAAGACCGATACAAAGTCTATTCGGGACAGGGTTAAAGAATAAAAAATGAGAGATAACAAGAAAGAAAAGAGAAAGCAGGTGTCTTCATTCCCCTCGAACCTATATTCTAACACCCCAAGTAAGCATGTATTCCATCATCCCATTTCAACAAAGAATGAAACAAATCCAAACAAAACAAAGAAACCCGACTAAATTTTTAGACGGTGATATCAGATTCATTGTCAGATGAGACTGGAGAATCAGAAGCTTCAGCAACAGATTCAAGCATGCTTACCACCTCAGATGTATCGTCCAAATAATATTTGGCTTTGCTGGGTTTCTGACCTACTGTACAAGCAAATACTTGTGTGTTGTAGGGAAGACTTCGTCTTGACACTGCAGAACCAATTATTTCAAACATATCCTCATCAGATCTGTCATCCCCAATGCACAGCACGAAATCAGCCTGTTTCCCCTTCTCTGCCATTGATGAGAAGATTTTTTCTGCAACTATTCCTTTGCTAACACCCTGGAAGGAAATAAGAAATGGAAGACTTCATTTTGTTAATGGAGTTGCCAGGCAATCAAAATCAATATTTGTGTATAATATGACCAACAAAAGAAAAAAAAAAAAAAAAAACTAACTGCTAAAACCCCAGGGTATAACTAAAAACTGGAAAAAGAAAAAGCTTTCAATTGTCGAGATTTTGAAAATTAATACAACACGAAGCAAACAATTGACGAAGGAAATGCAACGGCAACCATCTAAGGAAACATGAAGCAAACAATTCATGGTATGGGGAATTATCAAGTGCAAGAGAAAGAATATATGCCAACTACAGCAGTAGAAATATATAGCTGACATGCAAATAGAGATTATGAAACGTGCCTGAGGCTTGACTTCTACAATGAATTGCCCGCTCTTCACTGCAACAGGTTCATTTGCTAAAACGCTCTCTAGATGATCCAAAATCTCTTTTGCCTGAGCAAAACCAAACCCGGAATCTGCATCCTGATAATGCCAGACTAAAGCACTTTCCTTTCGTTCTATTTCAGAACCATCAGTAGCCTCAGTATATGATTTCATAACAGGTTCAGCGAGTTGCATCCATCCAAATTCAGAACTCTGGCCGTATGTTTCCCAATCTTCATGTTGTGGCCACCTGTGAAATTCTATGATTATAATACAGCAAATATTTACAACACAACTCGGGGTTGGGGAGTAGGGTATGACAGAGACCTAGTGAAGGGGCCAAATTACTAAATGCCTCACACATTTTAAGTGTAAAAGGCCTCTTATATTTTAAAAAGTCTAAATTACCCTCCTATTTCGTGGAGTATGTTTGTTTATCAAACTTCATAGAGATAAGTCTGTTAAGCAGACTGCAGTATGTTAACGAAGTCGGTTTAACAGGCTGTAGTCTGTTAACGACGGATTGTCGGCCTCAATGGGAAAAGAAAATGGAACACCTAACAATGTATCTTCCCCGACCAAGAACTACGAGATCACCCTAATTAAAGGGTGTGGGAAAATTTTGGTGTTGGCATAGCTTGTGCTGAGATGCAAAGTCCGGAGGACTAGATAGAGTAAAATCAGAAGGTGCTAACCAGTACAGGCTATAAAGGGTGGGACAACTGGTTCAAACCAAATATCCAATACACTTTCCTTAATGGCTACTCGCTTGCTTTTTTCAGCTTTCCTCGAGTAATTGTCTTGCTTAGCTCGTACTATTTATAAATAAAAATGAAGTTGAAACAATCAAAATATTATATGAATCTGAAAAAGGAAGATTTCTGACCACGAAAAATGTAATTTTTAAAATTTTCTTCATTGTGGAGAAGATCAATGATTATGCAGAGTTTTGGATGATTTCCAAATGGTGGAGAGAGAAGAGAAGTCTTGTGTGAGTTTATAAATTCTGTCTTATTTTTTAGATAAATTTTGGTCTTGCATAAATTAAACGGGTCATCGGCCATTTATCCATATTTCCTTCAAAAAAATATAACAACAAGAGCAAAAATTGATCCAAAAAATAAAGAGCAGAGCCTTTCCCACGTTTGACTAGATTTTTCATTGAAAACATGACATTTTTAGAAATACAAGAAAAACAACATCCAGAGTAGAAAAAGTTATAGGAGCATCGACACTAAGCAGCTCCAAAATGATAAAAAGCCTAGCCCCCGCCTCAAAATGCACCTTAATCCACCAGGAGTATATACTGAGGATTATAACACCATATATTAAAAATAGGATGTCATCACCACATATTAAAGGATATTATCACCATACATACTAATAATGCCTCGAAGCACTTTCATTCTCACCACATATTAAATAGGATAGGAGATACTCATATAGTAAAGCATAGAGCTGAAGGTATCCTAAGTTACAAGAACAGCACTTTAGTATGCCCAACTGAAGTCACAGTTACAAAGATCGGCCTCATTTGTGCAATGTTTCAAGACAATATTTTAAGAAGATATGAAAAGCTTGAAGGCCAGTTTTTCCTTTAGCAATGTTTTCTAAAGAGTACATCACAGTTGAACTACACTGAAACAGATAATTAGAATTTTATCATAGAAGTCCCCTGAGGTACATTAGATAGTATTTACAGATTGAAGTTTATCATTTAATTCAAGCAAAACCATTCTGGCATCATGCTCATAATAACTCATCTTATACCACATCAATGTCACAATCAGAAGCAACTTGTTAACTAGATATTCGAAATATAGCACCTAGGAAGGACGAACCATCCTAATGAGGTGGCATGTCTTAAACACTCCATGTGTCCAACACTCCATGTGGTGTGTTCTATTCTTATATATATTTTCTAAGTATCCAATACTTGACGGACACTTCCCAGACACACATCAGGAAAATGTTTGGAACCCCATATGGGGGGACATACTGTTCATATTCTTTGCAGTTCAAACACACGAGGAACATCAAGGACATACAAAAGTTATCTTAGTTTAACCCAAAAGTTATCTTAATGCAACAAATAGACACTCCTCTAATCCAAATTTCAATGGCTAGAGGTCCTACTTTTTGAACAACAACATGTCAGTGTGCCTTTTGTGTCATGTGTCTTTCTTTATATGGAAATTACCGAGCCAACATTGAGATAAAGTAAACAATAATTGACTGATGACCGGGAAGGGTAAAGAAACATTACCTCAAAAAGTACCCATGTTCCGCGGCAAGTCCCAGCTTCTTGCAAGGTGAAAACCACCTGCTCAAGCTTTCCCTCCCTCTTCCACTCACCATGAAAACAGTATTATTTGGATCTCCACAAAGTCTGTTCAAGATAGAGAGAATTTGTGAACTTGGAGTCTTGATAATAGAAGTTGGAGGCATCAATGTGCCATCATAATCCAAAAATATAGCCCTGCTTTTAGCACTACGGTAAGCTGCCACTATATCATCTACAGATAGCTTTCTAAAATTAGGATCTAAAGCCACCACTCGGAACCCAAAGCCTAGACCAATCCCCCAGCATCTTTTACTGAAATGGTCTGCACAAGTTCTCTCCATATCTTGCAAGAAGCTCCTTGACCAAAAAGCTACGTCGTGGGTTCTAAGATAACGATAATGCTTCTCGTGCCGCAACTCTTTTTCTGATTCAGCCATTGATATCGCCTCGTTAATTGCCTCAGCAGTTGTTTCAAAATTCCACGGATTAACACGAATTGCACCACTGAGGGAAGGAGAACACCCAATAAATTCGGATACAACTAGCATGCTTTTCTTGGGTCCACTCAGATTTGAACCAGTTTCTGCACCTGATACTCCTTGTCTGCAGACAGTGTATTCATAAGGAGTCAGATTCATCCCATCCCTCACAGCTGTAACCACAACACATTCGGCAATACTGTAATATGCCATTCTTTCACTTATTGATACAGGTCTATGAATAAAAACTATAGGCTCATATCCAGGCTTCCCAAATTCCTTATTGATTCTCTGGCAGCTCTCCTCTATTTCAACTTTTAATTCCTCCAAATGTCTTCCTTTCCCTCTAGCAGGATTGCAAATCTGCACCAGTATTACCCTTCCTTGCCAATTTGGATGCTGCTTGAGCATGTGCTCCATAGCTAAAAGCTTCAAATTGATACCTTTGAAAATGTCCATGTCATCAACTCCAAGTAAAACCGTTTTACCTTCAAACTGTTGCTGCAGCTGCTCGAACTTCTGCTCTTTATCTGCAAGTTCCATTGCTGATTCAATATGGCCCATATGTATCCCAACTGGCATAATCTTTATTCCAACTGTCCTTCCATAGTAATCTAGTCCTATATAACCCCTTTTTGATTGATATTCCAAGCCCAACATCCGACTGCAACAGGATAGGAAATGCCGAGCATAATCAAAGGTATGAAAGCCAATAAGGTCAGAGTTGAGTAGGGCCCTAAGGATTTCTTCTCTAACAGGAAGTGTCCTGTATATCTCAGATGATGGAAAAGGACTGTGAAGGAAAAAACCCATTCTCAATCGGACAAACCGCCTCCTCAAAAATGTGGGGAGCACCATCAAATGATAGTCGTGAATCCAAACAAAATCATCCTCAGGATTTAGCACCTCGACCACTTTCTGAGAAAACAGCCTATTTACGGACACATAGGCTTCCCACATTGAACGATCAAACCGACTTCCATGATTAGCTGAAAACGGCAACATGTAGTGGAAAAGTGGCCACAACTGCTTCTTGCAAAAGCCATCGTAATATTTTCCCAGAAGATTAGGTGGAAGAAAGGCAGGGACGCACTTGAATTTTTCCAAAATATAATTGGCTACGTCATCCTGTTCAATTGGATCGACATCAACAGGTAATGACCCAACATACAGCACCTCCATGTCTTCCGGAAAGCCATCCTTAACCCGCAAAAGCAATGAATCCTCATTCCAACTAAAATTCCACCCTTTATTGTCTGGCCTTCGCTTTGCTTTCAAAGGCAAAAGATTTGCTACAATAATCATTCTTTCACCAGAAACTGAAGATGGGTTTTCTGATGTAACACTATTAGTCTGGTCATCATCTAGCTCGAGTATACTCCCAGGGACTGTCATTACCCTAGGGAACCGCTTTCGCTCCTTCTCCTTGCCCATTACAGGGAAATTCCCAGACGCCAAATCCAGAAGATTGGTATAAGATCTTGACATCATTTTGCCAAAACTTCTCTTCTATTCCTCCTCCCGAAATTAAACACTCCCTCAAAATCTCAACACGAAACCCCAAAACCCAGAATTTGCTTGTTATCTTCAAATGGGAATTGTTCAAATGATCTGCGTCATAAGAAAAACCATGTTTTCACATTAGGCAACCACAATTCAATAGCCAAACCTAAACATCACATAAGATACAAAAATTCCTAATTAAAGTTCATGAAGTGAAAATAAAATAAATCAAAATTTATATTAATCAAACAGAAACCCAGGTACAGTAACTCCCTAGCCGATAAAAACATACGATGGTCCAAAACGAATCCCACTTACAAAAAATCCCAGCATCACAGAATTCCAATCGAAAAACGTATCCCAGAAATTGAAAACTGAAACTAACCTCTGAGATTGAATTGAGTGATAATCTTGACCCCTTCTGTGTAAAAGACTCGATCTTGAGAGTGAATTTGGGATAAGATTCTAGGGTTTCACACAAGCAAATGGAAAAGGAAATGCAATATGGGATGAATTAGTAATGGATATGAATATTCAAGAATTCATAAATGTATTATTTTTATTATGCAAGTCCGATAGAATAATAGCAGCATGTAAAACAAAACGTGCAACAAATAAAAGAATCTCTAAACTTACCCCGATGTTCTGGCTCAACCTCTGTCAACTTCACATCCCATTTAATATATAAGAAATTGTCAAGGTCCATCCAAGATATTAATATGACTCGATCGCAAATATCAATACTTACATGGTATCATTAAAATTAATTGGACTTGATTAGGGATTTTCTTACAAATATGTTGTCGCAAGTGTCACCGACGAATGCAAGTTACGTATTAAATTGTTTTGACAGCTAATGCCTCATAGTGGGTAATAGTTGTTCATATAATCCATATTTTCATTAATTGTGAGTATGTTAATGTGACTTGGTTAGAAATGTTCTTGCATGTATTATTTTCTATTAACTATGTATTGGAATTGTGGGATTTATAACGATTTAACAGGGTTAGTTATTTGCATAATCATTTTCACGATATCTTTACTATGATTTGGCTAGAAATTGTTTGCATCATCATTTTATATTATATGATCGAGTGTACGAGTTTTTGTAATAATATTGCAGTAGGTGGTTAATCTTCAATTTGAAAAAAAAGAAAATACCAATTGTTAGTTTGTTACAAGTTCACGTAACCAATGTTGAGTTCCTATGTAATCTAGCTCTTGTTTGAGTCACATTATTTTCATAATAATACATTTTTGTATAGTGTATTGATGGAAAATGTGTAGTTAAAAAATGAGGAAAATTTTTGAATTTACGTGTAATAGTATTTTATTGAAGAATGTGCGATTAAAATGATGTCAAGTCTCATTTTTTAATAATGTATTTTTTTTTTGAAAAAAATATGAGTCTATTTAAAAAATTTTGTATAAGTATTTTTATTTATTTTTGTTGTATTTTTTTTTTGAAAAAAATATGAGTCTATTTAAAAAATTTTGTATAAGTATTTTTATTTATTTTTGTTTGAGGCCCTTTTTTGAAAAAATGTATTTTCGAATGGTAAATTTTTGGAAAAATAAAAAATTTTCAATTTACATATAAAATTAATTTACGGGAAAATGTAATTTTTAAATGAGTTTTCGAAAAAAAAAATAGGGTCAAGCATTGTTCTACCAAGGTTTTCGGTGTATATGGGCATGGGTGAGTTTATCATTGCCCTTAAAAGAAAGCGGATAAGGTTTTGAACAAGCCGATCTGGAAGTGATCCAGCTGGCAGAAAACCACGCGCCTGGCACGTTACACTTACAGATGTGAACTCGTTGTACACATAAATGAAGCGCGTCTACGCTCCTCGAGACCGGCATGTACGGACCTGGTCCAAATGAACGTGGGCATGGCTGCCAGTTGGGCCTGTCGGCCTACTTTTAGCCCACGGCCCACCTTACCGCGTTAACTTTTTGTATTTAATGTGATTTTTTATTTAAAATAAATTATTTATTTCTTTCGAAGTAATTGACCACCATGTAGACAAAAAAAACTTCCATACTTGGGCAAAAAAATCAAAAAAGCGATCAAACCAATCAAATCGAACCGACTAGAGTCAATTTGGATCGGTTTGACACAGATAATTAATTTGGTTTGGTTTTCTTTTAAACAAAACAATGACTGGTTGGTTCGATAATGGTTTGAAGTCTCAAATCGTCGTTTAACCGATCATTCCAACCTAACCCAACCAACTCACATGTTTATCCTTTTTTTTCTTTCAAAAAAAATAAAAATCAAAAGATAAGCCATAATCTTATAACTATATCATGATTCTCTCCAATTTATAATGTTGCCGATAAGTAATAGTATTGAATATTTCCTTTCACAAGTTTATTATATTATAATTAGCATCTTTCCTACTCAAGCAGTCAGACTACATCTGCATAAAAAAGGTAACAAAATTCTTAAATTTTCGGTTGATCTATCTCTATTAACCTAATTTTATTTATTAGTGAATAATTCTTGTGGTATAAAGTTATTTAGCTATTTTAGTTTTGTAATATAATTGAGCCCAAAACTTGGACATTTTTTTATTTTTTAATATTCAATTTGAACTAAAAGTCCAAACCAATTAACCGAATCTATTTGGTTTGGTTTAATTTAAGAGTTAGAGTGAATTGGTTTGGATTGAAATTTACTCAAACAGACTAATTTGATTCTGGTTTCGGGTTGAAGTCGAAATCAATCCAAGCCAAACCTCGTCCAAACCTATCCATCACAACATCTTTTCATATTTTCCCACTTGCTACTCAAAAGCAAATTCTTATTGATTATTACGCTGTAGTGATTCTTCGTATGGAATTGATGAATTAGCCTCCATTTGATAAATTTTTGAATGGTTTATGAAGAGGAATCGTAACGAGTCTTTCGAAATACGTGAGAAACAATGAATAATAATTATGATTACATAATTAAAATTAATGTTTAACTTGATTGAATTTATAAATTATATATGAGATGAATATTCCCCGGGTATTTTTTTTATTTACGATAAATTTGGCGCAATAAATTAATGAATTATTTATTGCATTAAATTTTTAGTGATTAAATCACGTGTTGATTAAACAAATTAAAGTAAGGAGTATGCAAAGTAAGCCTAAACACGCCTCCATCTTTAACTACAAAGTCAGCTAATAAAAGAAAAAGAAAAAGAAAAAAAAAAAAATTGAAGAAAAAAACTTGCCAAGCTTTCCTCACAAGTCACTTTATTTGAACAGTCCCAATCTTTCTAGAATTTCTCACAAGTGGATAATACAAACTTTAGCCCGAAGAATCTTGCTACATACACACTATAGTGTATATTTTTATTTACACTTTACCACGTGACATTATCCTATTAAACAGTTTAAATTTCAAAAAGATTTTTCATCCAGTTAACACTTGACATAATACAAATGTCAAAAATCAGTGTACAAATAGCAAAGTTCTAGCCTGAAACCATCTCGGGGATCTCACATTGGTGGGAGAAATATAAGCGCACGGACAAAAACGGTCATTTTGAGTCCGATATGGATCTGCTAATCTCGGAAGATTATAGTTTGGGCTTAAAAATAGGTGGACTGGCCCATTATTAATAACGGTTGAGCCCAACTGAACAACACTTGACCAGTTCTGAATTGGATGTTCGATGGAGCTTAAAATGGGTCTTGTAGTTGTATGCAGCTCCAATCAAACAAGGACAAGACATGTTTTGCTACAAGTAGGGTTGGGCATTTTACATGTCAAACTGTAATTCCATGGTTTAGTAGGTCAATTTTCAGGCTGGCTTGGACTCCACCCGAAAATCTTGTTTGGTAATTGATTTTTTTTTTTTAAAATTTTTTTAGGGTATTTTGCCGACTGAACCAACTCAGGTTGGTTAGGGTCAATTTTTAACTAATGTAGGTTTGGTTCAAGTTGGAATTTCATCCAACCTAAAAGGTCGGTTTGGTAATTGAGTTCGTCCCGGACCCAACCGCCAACTACAAGGAAGTTAAACAAAATTTAGAAAGCGAAAGTAATTTAAATTAATTTAATTAAGACTACAGTTTTCGTATGATTATTTTATTATTAGAATAGTCGGACACCCACGGTCATTAAAATAAAAAATAAAAATGATTAGAATAGATTGTAGTAAGTTGTAACCATCCAAAGCATATCACTTGATTAGAAAATGCTAGCTAATCCCAAGTTAAAACAGCTTTTTAAGGACCTGAGGGCCAAGAACATTGACCTAGCCCAAAGGTTGGAGAAGGCCTCGTTCTACGGGGATGAGGTGAGGGGGGCTCGGGCCAAAGCATAAGAAGTCGAGAGTGCGAGGGTGGTGAAAGCTGAGGCCCGTCGAAGCAGCTGAAAAAAGAACTGTATGAAACTGAATGCCAAGTCGTTGCTCTGACGAGGCGGATCGATCATGCCAACAAACATGATCGCCTCGGAGTGGAGGCCGTTGATGCCTCAAACAAGGAGAAACCTGAGTTGAGGCAGTGGGTGGAGGCCTAAGTCAAAGAGATCAACTCTCTCATAACAGAGGCGAAAACCGTTATGGAGTCAGTCGTGCTGCACTTTATTGATCACTTCAAAGATCATGAGATGTATGATACCTTAGCCAATTATTGGGCCTCGTGGAACGTCCAAACTATGTTGTAATACCTTAGGGAGGTCCAACCGAACTTAGACATTTCAGCTTTGGAGGAAGAGTTTGATGGGCCTGCTGGGGATCGCCCTGACGTAGCTACTGCCGAGGAGGCTACAGCTGCTCCAAATGAGGCGGAAATGGGGAGGGGGCCATATTGCTAGTAGAGTAGGATTTCTTTTATATCTTGTAATGGCTTCAGCCCACTACTTGTAATTACTTTTGATATGAATGGAATGAAGAAAAATTGTTTGACCATGTTGTGACTTCTTACATCTATGTCGAACTGTTTGTAATTGCATTATCATGATTGGCTAAGCGCTTAAGTCAAAAACAAGCATTACTTACCAACAATAATCAGTCGAGGCACAAAATGATTAATCCATAAAGTATAATGATGAACTGGAGACTTTTCCGACCAACTCTCAAAACCCTACTCAAGTCTTGCGAATAGGAAAAACATTGCCTCCTGAGGTCAAAGAAGAACTAACGAATTTTCTAAAAAGAAACTTGGACGTCTTCGCATGGAGGTATGAAGATATGGTGGGAATAGACCGAAGGGTCAGCTGTCACCACTTAAACATCAACCCCACATACACACCGCATCGGCAGAAGAGGCGAGCCCTCAATCCAGAGAGATATGAGGCGCTCAAGGAAGAAGTTGACAAACTGTGTCGCAACGGCTTCATAATAGAAACCATTTATCTGAAGTGGATATCCAACCCAGTTCTTGTAAAGAAACCCAGTGGAAAGTGGAGGGTATGCGTTGATTTCACCAACTTGAATAGAGCTTCCCCAAAAGATAGATTCCCCCTCCCATGGATAGATTAACTTGTGGACTCCACTGTTGGACATGAACTCCTAAACTTCATGGATGCTTACTCGGGATATAACGAGATACCATGTTCCGATCTGATAAGGAGGCCACATCATTCATCACAGACTAGGGGATTGTACTGCTACAAGGTAATGCCCTTCGGGTTGAAGAACGCAGACGCCACATATCATAGGTTGGTCAACATGATGTTCGCCGATCTCATTGGTAAAACTATGAAAGTCTACGTTGACGACATATTGGTCAAAAGCCTCCACGCAAAGGATCACGTAAGTCACCTGGACAACACTTCTCAAATTTTAAGGAAATACAAAATGAAGTTGAGCTCGCTGAAATGCATCCACGTATTACAATATAACAAAGAAAACTTACAATTATTGTCCATTATTATCCATTGACATTTCCTAAGTCGACTGTTATAAATCTATTATATAAGAACATGCCACTCTTTCTTACCCTGGCTTTATTCTATACTACAGGGATGATCTCCCCTCCACGATGGGCAGGAGCTCATTGTGCCTGTCACGTTAGCAAGTCAAGTTGTCATTGTTGACAATTCAACAAAATAAGATAAGAGTTTGTTTCGCGCGTGTTAATTCGCTAACAATTAAAGAGGATCAGACGATTGTGTAAGGGACGAAACCTCTTGAGACAAAGTCCCAAAAAGGGGTGTTCTTTTTATTGGCGATGAACTTTACAATTGGAAACGGAAAACAACGTGCCTCCAAGGGGCGCAAGCACACAAAATATTATATGAATCTGAAAAAGGAAGATTTCTGACCACGAAATTTTCTTCATTGTGGAGAAGATCAATGATTATGCAGAGTTTTGGATGATTTCCAAATGGTGGAGAGAGGAGAGAAGTCTTGTGTGAGTTTATAAATTCTGTCTTATTTTTTAGATAAATTTTGGTCTTGCATAAATTAAACGGGTCATCGGCCTTAAGTTCTTTCTCCCTTTATTACTTCATAGGTGATCCCTTTGTGATTAACTGCTCTAAAAAACTGTTTGATCGCCCTATAACTACCCACTTTCTTTGTAGTGGCCATTTTGTTATGAAACTGTCATTTTAACTGCTGCCATTATCTTGCATCGTTCAACCGCTTTCGATTGAACCCCTTGAGTCGTGGAACGTGATAAGGTTACTTTAGCAACTGCCTCAATAACTGCATTTCTTGATAATCATAATGCGTTATGTTTGTTGATACCTTGGGCGACTTGAAGATTTGGACGAGACTCTGGGCGACCGTATGCGTTCATTGTTGTTCAGATTCTGAGCGACTTGCAAACTTGGGCGATGGCGTTACCGCACTAATGGGCCCCTTACTTGGGCATTCACCTTGATTCGTTCAATTGAATTTCGTTCTTTGGGCTATCTGATTTGGGGATCCTCCAATTGGGCTTTACTCTCTGGACTGTTCGATCTGGGCTGAATTTTTATGTGTCAACAATTACCCCCCAATATGGCAGAATTAATACCAGTTACAAAGATCGGCCTCATTTGTGCAATGTTTCAAGACAATATTTTAAGAAGATATGAAAAGCTTGAAGGCCAGTTTTTCCTTTAGCAATGTTTTCTAAAGAGTACGTCACAGTTGAACTACACTGAAACAGATAATTAGAATTTTATCATAGAAGTCCCCTGAGGTACATTAGATAGTATTTACAGATTGGTTCCCAAAGAATTTCAATCATTGTTTCCTTCTATAACTTGAAAAGGTGCGTCGCTTTGCAAACCCTTATAAACTCCAAACATGCCATTTTACTACTACCAAATCACGTTTCATATTTCTTGCGCATCCTTCACGATTCACTGTTCATCTTTTGCTTCCTTGTTACGTAACTCTGAAAAGCTTCGTTCCTTCTTCAATGGCTGCTTCACAATCTCAAGCTAGCGACTCCTTTAGTTTTGATGACTTTCAGAAACTTCTGAGTCGTTCATACGTAAC
>NW_019250346.1:35636-45779 GCF_002742605.1 Olea europaea var. sylvestris
CAGCCTTGTGCGATCTTGACAAATTCTTTTTCGGGCAAAGGTACAAAACACTTGCTTCTTGCTGTTTTGAACCTTTGGAGAAAACTTTCTGCCCATTCATTTGGCATTTGACGTAGATTCGCCAAATCAGCCAAAGTGACTTCAGATTCAGTTTTGTAAAACTGAGCATGAAACAACTGTTCCAGTTGTTGCCATATTTGAACAGAGTTCGCTGGCAAGTTAATGAACCAGGAGAAAGCTACTCCTGTTAACGAACTAGGGAAAAGTCTCATTTTATGGTAATCAGTTACATCACCACTTTGAAACGTGAATCGCCCTATGTGTTCCAGAGTAGACACCTCTCCTAAACCAGTAAACAGTGAGAATTCTGGCACTTTGTACCCTCTAGGCCATGGATATGCTTGGTCTACCCAATCAGGATATGGCTTTGTGTAAGTCGGTCTAATGACAGGACGCACCCCAAAGGCCATCTGATCCTGCACGATTTCCATAATCTGATTTCTCAACATGACATTGGGATCGTATGGAATTCCTACAGGCTGATTAACCGGTTGATTTGCATGAGGTCTGATGTTTGGTTCTTGATTGGCAACAAAATTACCATAATTAGGGCCATTACCATTAGCCTGGACATCTACCCCCTCGTTACCACGTGGAATATTCTGTCCATTGTTTAGGACACTATCTCTCACGTTTGGATTACCCCCCAAGTTAGGCATACCACTACTACTACTTTGATTTGGTATTGTCGCACCTCCTTGGTTTGAAGTAGAGGGGCCAGAAAGTGGTTCTACCCCTTGACTTGGATTTGGGACGGAAGGATTATGTCCTACGATCGTCCTAGTTTGAAAGTGACTTGCAAGAGGTATAGCCGGTTGACATATTTGGCCCACTAACTTGTTCATTGTTTCATTCAACGTCTTTAGTTGTTTGGCCATATTGTCATAGTGTGCATTACCACTTTGTGTAAATCTTTCCATATTATGAATACTTCAAAGATTTACCTGTTCAACGACGTCTTGCGTGAGTTCTCCAAGCAATGCACGCATGGTTCGAGGACTCAGCTCCGTCATTGGTTCATAACGACTGTTACTGCTTTGATTTTGTCCATCTGTTCGTGGAGAGGCATGTTGCTCCTCATATCGCTCGATTACAGATTGGATTCCTCCCTGACTTGCTCCTTCCTTGTCAGATCTCTGAGGCATATTGTTTCACCTTTTGCACTTTCAACACTTAACACCACTGTTCCACCGGGCGTGCCAAATTGTTTCGCGCGTGTTAATTCGCTAACAATTAAAGAGGATCAGAGGATTGTGTAAGGGACGAAACCTCTTGAAACAAAGTCCCAAAAAGGGGTGTTCTTTTTATTGGCGATAAACTTTACAATTGGAAACGGAAAACAACGTGCCTCCAAGGGGCGCAAGCACACGAGTTACAGAAAAGGAAGTGTTTAAATCTAAAAGCTAAAGAAATGAAAATTACATATTCTCTGTTCGAGAGTTTTGGATTCGGTCCTTTGCTTCTAAGGTCTTTCTCCCTTTTATACTTCATAGGCGATCCCTTTGTGATTAACTGCTCTAAAAAACTGCTTGATCGCCCTATAACTACCCACTTTCTTTGTAATGGCCATTTTGTCATGAAACTGTCCTTTTAACTGCTGTCATTATCTTGCATCGTTCAACCGCTTTCGATTGAACCCCTTGAATCGTGGAACGTGATAATGTTACTTTAGCAACTGCCTCAATAACTGCATTTCTTGATAATCATAATGCGTTATGTTTGTTGATACCTTGGGCGACTTGAAGATTTGGGCGAGACTCTGGGCGACCGTATGCCACTCTATTCGTTCAGATTCTGAACGACTTGCAAACTTGGGCGATGGCGTTACCGCACTATTGGGCCCCTTATTTGGGCATTCACCTTGATTCGTTCAATTGGATTTCGTTCTTTGGACTATTTGATTTGGGGATCCTCCAATTGGGCTTTACTCTCTGGGCTGTTCGATCTGGGCTGAATTTTTATGTGTCAACAGAGTTATTCTCATTCTATGCCTAAATGTTTTTGTAGATACAATGACGGGAATTTTGTATAAATTCTTGTCGGTGGAGAGATGATTCGATGTTCTCCTTTTATAGCATTCCAATTGCATATTCATTTTACATGCATTAAATAAGATAAGAGTCATTCTCACTATGCCTAAAAGTTTTTTTTCTTTCAAATTGTTACATACAGAAAAGAAAACAGATGATGAAAAGAATAAATGTTCAATAACCACGGAAACTTTTAGCATATATTGTGGCGCAACCTATGCCAACTTTCAATTTATTATTGATATTCACGTTTGAAACTATCACATTGGAAGTCAATTCATCAACATATTTATCCTGTGCCGCCATAGCATGGTGTCTCTGTACTGCAACGCCGGAAAACCTGTGAGGACTCCGGCAAATCCCCCAAATCACCATACAAAAACTCATCCTCTTCTCCAATTGGCATGAACACTTCCAAGTCGGCTTGTGCCCAAGTGGAACCCAAAATAACAGGACTATCCAGTACTGTACGCCCAACATCGGCCAACCAGCCAAACTCGACAGCGAGCTCGGTGAAGACACTGTCCTCCTGCTCGAGTTTTGGCCGGTTGGCAAATGTAGCACATTCTTCCTCGGCGGGAACAGTAGTGGCGGACGAGGAGGTGGAGGCGGCCGCTGGCGGGGCAGAGTGGTGGTGGTCGTATTTTGTGGTGGCGAGGAGAGGGTGGTTGTGGTCACAATAGTAGGTGATGAGGAGCATGGTGGGATCAAGGTGGCTCCGCTCAACTTGTTTCCTAGCAGGGCAACCTTTTGAGCTGCTGCACCTGTAATATCCCCTGCCATGCAATACATGCAAATAGACAACTTAGTAAACAGCAAAAACGTGTATGAAAGCAAATTATCCACTCCATTTGTCTTATTTAGCCCAAAAAAAAAAAAAAAAAAGATTTAACTTTTTTAGAGACTATTTTTTTCTAACATTTAAGAAATAGAATGCAACATAATTGTAGAAGATTGTTATTCACAAGTTGGGAATATACTAAAGTCCCCGTTTGAGAGCGATTTTGAGAATTGATTTTTTGACCATTAGAAAAAAAGTGGGGGCCACCTACGAGATAAGAACTCAAACTTTACAGCTGAAATAGTGAAATAACAAAATATATATATATATATATATATATATCATTTTTTTGGGGTGAAAAATCATTCATGAACACACCGTAAGCCCCTATTTGAGAGCCATTTTGTATCTAATTTGTAGAGAAATTCATGTCGTTATACAGTGCATCGGTGTCGCAAATATTGACTGAAATAAGTTGAATGACCTTTTTAGCCCTTTTACCATTTGATTCCGTAAAAAATCATTTTTTTGGGGTGAAAAATCACTCCTGAACACACCCTAAGCCCCTATTTGAGAGCCATTTTGTATCTAATTTGTAGAGAAATTCATGCCGTTATACAGTGCATCGGTGTCGCAAATATTGACTGAACTAAGTTGAATGACCTTTTTAGCCCTTTTACCATTTGATTCCATATTCCTTTTTATAAAAGGATATTTCTGAAAATAAGCTCGCGTTGAGTCAAGAATTACTGCACAAATAGGACCCGCATACCTTTAAAACGATCAAAAGGTTGATTAAAATCTGGATAGTATAACTTCCAGGCACATGCTAAGTACAGAAAATGAGTGAGTTCTTAGATTTTATTAAAAAGATAAAGATTTAACTTTTACTTTTCATCTTCATCTGTTCAGTATTCACTAATGTTCTATTCATTGTCATGTAGACTCGTACATTGTGGGGTATTATTTCTCTTGCAAAGCACTAATGAGAAATTTAGAACTTGTTGACAAGCTACATAAAATAATAAGTTATCAAAAGTAAAGTGCATTAAGTTGGAATCTTATCTACGAATTTTCTTGATTGGGCACTTTACCCATTCAACCATGGAAGCAAAGAGACTCAACAAGTGAACTAAGTTTTGGTATTCCTTCTCGAGCTTCTATTTCTTTCATTAAAAGAAATTGAAGAAAAGATATCGATGATATATGCTCTAAAAACATATGAAGTGGCCCCAAAGATTTCCAAATTTTGGTAGATGGAAGGAGGTGGCACATAAACCAATTTTAGGCGCGTGATGTGCATAAGTTTCAACTACTCCAAGTGCCCATTCAATGCATTTTTCAAAGCCGCCTACGATAATCTAATCTATATACAGTTAACCATCACCATTCACCTACTCCCTTTCCGGCGGCAACCACAAGAAAGATTGAACTGGTTCATATGCTATTTATATGCAAGTAAAAATAATAAAAAATGGATTAAATTTGAATCTTTACCTTGGATAAGGTGAACCCTTTATGGGTTTCTGACCATATTTCCTCCAGGAACAAGAATCCGGCGGCGGATACACCTCCGATTTACTCCGGGATCCATCGCTGCAAATTGGTATTGTCACTACCTTCTTCTTTGCGCTTCTCCTAATACAACAACTCAACGGAATCTATATTTACTTTCGTTTCTCACTCCTCAATTGAGAGAAAACGACTACACTGAAAATTAAAAAAAAAAAAGAAAAAAAAAGTACTGAACTTTAAACCTTTTTTTGGGCGACGGCTCGTAAACTTCTTCAGGTGCTTCATCCCCAAGGGAAAGTGGAGAATCGGCCACGTTTTCTAGAGTGCTGGTGGAGTCATCTTGCTCATGAAATCTACCTTCCATTATTATCATGCATTTGTATCTATATCTGTGTATGTATAGGTTTCATTTTACTGTCGCCGGAAAGAGTTGGTGAGGATTGGGGGAGGTGGTCGATTTTCTGAGTTTGGATTTATGTATAAATGATGGATTATCACAAGAGTAATTTATTATGGACGTGCAAGCCAATTCACTTAGGCCTATTTGCCATACAATATTGTAACAATATAATATTTATTAATTTAATTTAATTTTTATTATTGGTTAGGGCTTGTTTGGCAGTAATTTTAATAATTGATTTTTTGATCGTTGAAGAGAAAAGTGAGTCCTACGTATGAGAGAAGAAGTCAAAAATGACGGATTGAATAGTGAATTAGCGATAAAAAAAATTGATTTTTTGGGGTGAAAAATCTATGTCAAATATACACTTAATTCGAGTGTTCTATAATTCACCAAATAGCACCAAATTTTTTGTGCAAATCACCTCAACCCATTGCCCTATTTTGCACCAAAATAGTTGAATACGTTTTTACCATTCTCTTCCACTTCGAACCAATTTTTGTTAAGGGTATATTTCTCAATTTGTTATACAATAAATTTATTATTATTATTATTATTATTATTATTATTATTATTATTATTATTATGTGCATTTGTAATAGATTTTAATCATTTAATCAATAATAATTAGTTGTAATATTATTTCGACTTTGTGATATCATGATATTGCGATTTGAAATGTATTACACTATTTTTTAGTATTATAATTTAATATTTTCTTAGTTGTATTTCTATCAATTGTACTACATTTTTAAAATTTATCAATTAATTCAATATTTTTGTTAACTAAATGTAATTATATAAAAATTTATGTAGTAATAAAATAATAAATAAAAATTCAATAAATGAAGAAAATTATGAAACATTATTCATTTGGTGCAACTTTTGGTATAATGAGTTGGAGGTGATTTTCTGTTTTGTGCATGAGTTGATGCAAATTATGCAAATTTTGGTGTAATGTAAGGTTGGAGATGGTCTAAAAAGCTAGCCTAGGCGCAGCCTAAACTTGAAATTTGGGCAAAACGTCTCGCTTCACACTTAGAATTTTTTTTTTTTTTTCAATTCTTAAACGATTGAACTTCTTCCTTCCTCTCTTTCGTCTTTCCTAGGCATACATTATTATTATTATTATTTTCATTGTTAAAAAGCCTTTTATTCAACTTTAGCTGGTTATTATTATTTATTTTTTTAAAAGAACTTTTCATTGACTTTAATTTCAAGTTTTTAAAAGACTTTATTTGTGCAAAAGTTAAAAATTACTTTATCTAACTAATTAAATAAAATTTAAGTTATGATGCTATCTACGTTATATAATTATAATCTTGAGACTCGTTATTTTGTTGTAAACTAAAAAAGCATGTATGAAATTCCTATAAATTTATTAATTGAAACTATGAAAAATATTTTTATTTTTGCATTTTGAAAACTTCAAAATTGCATAATTGATTAATGGTAGGATTTATTAAGTAAATATAGTATTTTATTACTCTAGATATTTGATATGTATTATTTTAATTATTAAATGATTTTTAAAATGTTTGAAATGTTTAAAATAATATTAAATATAAGAAAACGTTTTTTTACGTTTAAGCCTCGTTTTTAGGCTCCGTTAAACACATAAAGCTTGAAGCTTCACCTCCCACGTCTACCCACACTTTACACTTTTCAAAACACTGATTAATTGATCTTATCAATATACAGTTCATACATTCTTATATAAATCACGCTACATATATAGGAATTTTTGTCAATCTGACAGATTGTTAGTCGATATAATTTCATTAAACGTTGGACAAAAAATAACTTCAAACCAATCAATTTAGTATTGTCGTCTCATTCATCCGTATAAATCTCTGTATATTTCACCTATACAAGAAGTTTAATTCTTTTTTTAATTAAATTTATAGATTTTTAATGTGGGCCCTCAAAGTCCTCTCAATATTATCATCATCTTGCTAATGATATTAAGTCATATCAATCGCACAAATTATACTGGTATGATGTTAGCCAGGTCCCACTCTATTGACTATTAGTTTTCAATAAAAACAGAAGATGAATTTTCTTCTCTGTTTCATTCATATGGTAAGAAAACGATTAGAAAACTGGGATTTACAAATTAATGTATCATTATTCATATTTGTACATTTACGTAGAAATGGCACTAAAAGTTTTCTTTTGTTTTTATTAGAAATTCACAAATTTATCTATCATATGAACTCTTTTCTGGGGAAGATTCAAATTAAAGGGAAATTGTTTATTAGATACTCATTAATTATTAACTTTAATTTAAATTATTATTTACTTTTTTAGCTAAATCAAACCAGACTTATACTCGAACTTTGATATTGTTGTATATGCTGACGCCAATGAAGATTTTGTCTTAGGATTGACAAAACAATTTATGGAACAACTACCAAGTCATAAGAATCCCCACATATCATATCCATTACAGGAGGAAACGTCATTTTTTTTTCTTTTTTCTTCATTAAAAAAGAAAAAGAATAACAACTCATATGTCACGTTGCGAGAACATATCAATACAACCTACATATAGTGCAATGCATTTATACAATTACATTAGAGATCGAGTGAATTTATGCTAAAATATAGCAATTCGAGAAACTCGTGAATAAGAAACTTTACAATAATAGAAAACGAATTAATGTATAATATTTGAACAATGTAATAAACAAAATTCTCAGGCATATGAGAACTGCAGAATTTAATGTTTGGTGCAGTGCAACTTCATGCTGTATCATTTATGAATTATATGATAGTCAACACTCCTTAAAAGCATTTACATTTGTCCACATGAATGGAATCGACGTTCAACAACCCACCCACCTACCACCCTTGGGTGGCGTGGGAGTGGGGGTGGGGTGAGGGGGGGGGGTGATGAATGAAATGGAAATTTGAGAGTTTTTAGTGGCAACTTCATAAGTTGCATAATCTAAGAAAGGACTAAGGAGGGTGTGACATTAACGAACATAATTATTTCGACCATATTTATGAACACAACATCAAGGTGTCAAGTTAGTCTAAACTAATTAACATGAAGTGCTTCAAGCTCCTATATGTTACAATCAACTTATAATTCAAAAATACATATGAAGTATGTCGAAAACTCGAGATAATACGTATATATCCAAAATTTAAGTATATTAACTTGATCGTCTTGTCAAATTAGCCATCCTATCAACGTACAACATATTCTGAAATCAACAAAAGCTATATCAAATTCTTGTCAACGATACATTGTACTAGATATGTTAATCTCGGGTTTTGCCTTCCTTAAGAATGCTTATATAATTAGTAACGGAAAATTTCTAGACGTAAAATAATTGGTTTAATATTGATTTTTAAAATAATTGGCAACGTAACGGAAGGATCGAATAAAATAAAAAAGGAAAGAAAGACGTTCAAGCAACACTAAATATTTTTATATGTAAAACCAAGACAGATAGCTCCAGTTCAAAGATTCCTTGAATAAAAATTTATTAACTATTTAATAAAAGATTAAATAATAATTATTTGTTAAAGATAAGATGGCATCACACATCACCATATCTGCTAAGAGATTATAAATTAATATAAGTTAATAATTGATTAATTTATTTTGTAATTGTTTAGGCAATGGAAAAAAATGACCGCTTCTTAATCCGTTTGCTTTCTTCTCTAAGAAGAGGAGAAGATGTCAACCTTACATGTCATACTGTAGGGTTTATAGATATTAATTTTAGTCAAGGATTAGTAATATGTTTGATTCTTCATGGGGAGCTTTTGAGATGGTCTAAATATGTTACTCGAATGTATATTGAAGTTTTGTTAATATTAGAAGTCTATTTTTAGCTTCTATTTTATTTTTTTGGTCATTCCAATTTCCAACAAATATTCGATATTCTAATGCGGATTAAAATAAATTTTAATAAAAATTGATGAAATGTGTGATTGAAAAATTATAAATCTCATGAAATATGTTATTAAAATTAATTGTCGACTTTGAGTTATATTAAAATCTGAATTTTAAGCCCTACCAAATAGGAACCGAATTTCATTTGAAAAAATGCCATGCATTCATATGCGTTGATGTCTAGCGATTTAGTGATACTTTGAGAACTAGAACGAACGTATTCTCATCATGAATTATTACCATGAAACCATTGATCCTATGAGAAAAGAGGAAAGTCGAACAATAACAAAATGGATTGAATCTTATTCTTTATATTTTGAAGTATTTATTTCACTTCCACAATTTTAAAACCAATAGAGTATGACAAAGATGAAGATTTTCTACCTCCTAGCTTTTTCTTCCGTTTTGGTAAACTATACAGTTTTTATTTTAACCCTCAGTGAAGACAGTGGCCATTTCATTCCAAAAACGTAGCCGACAATGGCAATAATTATAGTGTAGAAAAGCACAAATAGTTGCAGACTACAGCAGCTTGAAGAGTGTCACTAACAGAAGCTGTCAAAAGCAGAGCAGCCAGCTAAAATCTACAACCCTGCTCCCTGTCCCGGCTTGGGGACAGGGTCAGGATCATAGCACCCCGTATTGGAGGGGCGCCGGGACAGGGGGCTTCATTCTAAATTCTATGATTTATAAATATCAGGCAACGATTTTGGGGCCAAAAAGCTGTTGAGTAACTCGTGCAGTAACAGACCGGAATGATCACATTTAGAAGTTGCCATATGAACTGATAAAAATACAACTAAATTAAACCTCAGCGAAAATGAACTCGTCTGCAAAACACGTAAAACCAGTTCTCCAAAACTTCAGGCTCAGGAAGTAAAATTCAGGTCTATAAAATGCAAAATATAAAACTTCGACAGGATAGTCCTCCTGTGCTCTCAAACTAAGTATTGGAGGACTTGTTGAGAATAACACCTTCATATTTCACCTGGAACCACTTCATTGCATCCTCCTTTGTGACCCGGTGCTGGATTCCAACACGCGACTTGCATCTACGACGACGGCCCACACGATAACCGGGGCGCTCCAAGACAACATAGAAATCCATACCATAGATACCAGTAGAAGGGTCATACCTGGAAACATTAAAAAATAAACAAATGAAAAGGAGAGGATATCACTGCCGATATGGTCACGTTGTTCAAGAAAATCTATAGTACAGAATGATGATAACAATAATAAATGAAGAACCTAAAGAAATAACAGGTATTTTGCGAGTACAGAATGACACAATCATCAATGTAATAACAGTTGTTTTGCGAGTAATTACCAAATATTATCAAGCATATCATAATGACTATACCAACAGACCATAACCAAAAGCAGGATCGAACATTTCAACATAATAACAGCAGAAGGAAAAAGTTTGTCGCTGAAAATTGGTAAC
>NW_019250346.1:53040-55384 GCF_002742605.1 Olea europaea var. sylvestris
AAAATGCCTGGTGAAATGTGAATTGGGAACCCAAAAGCACAAGGCTCAAAAGGATATGTTCTGTTTGGAACACACAAACGAGAAAAAAAATGAAGAAGAAGAAGCAATGTTTGGCAAAATCTAGGGCTTCCAAGAAAGCATCACATGCCAGACAACTTGCAATTCAAACAAGCTGACTGCAATAGTTTAAGGAGAATCGACCGTCAGCCAACCACTTGAAGCAAACCCCAATTCATCAGATTCAAGCATGATTCATCTAAAGTTAATCAAAAGCAGCTAAACACTTTACCTAAGGAAGTAAGCAACTTTAAAAAACAAATTACGTTAGTTAAAAACTAATTTAAAGAAAAATCATGTTAACATAAAAATGAGCCATATAGAACGTTGCAGATCTAACAATAGCGGGAAAAGAATAACCATATTTGTAAAAACGTTGCACGTAAATATAACACAGATAAAAAGAAAGAAAAATCAAAGAATTCTGAAAAAGGAAAGATAAATATATGTTAAACCTTACAAAAAGATAAGGTACCTCGACAGGTGAAAATATTCACAAAATGGATGAAGTAGTAAAGAATCCCAGAAATTGTAAGAAAGAAAAGAAAAAATCATAATTAAAATATTCACAGAATCATTTAGCCCAGAAATTAAAGCAAGAAAAGAAAACATCTCCAAAATCCGGCTGAAAACTTCAAAACCTAGCTAGAAGTAGAAACGCCAACAGAACAGTACAAACTCCCAGATCGCCCAAAAATTCGACGAATATACCCGCGGCAACCACTTCTAATCCTCGTCAAAGCATTAAAAGCAAAGATCGAGCAAAAACTGAAGCTTCTCAGCTAGATCAAGGTAAGCCAAGAGGAACCCAGCTCGATTTTCACGTAGGAAACAGAATGCGGCAGCAAAGGACAAGAAAATCACCATGTAAATGTATGTATAAGCAAGGTACCTTATCGGCGTCCATGTGAGCAGCGGCAGCTGGTGGCGGAGCATGATGATGATGATATTGATGGTCGGACGGTGGATTATGCTGATGCGGCTGAGGTCCCAGTGACAACGAGGCCATGTGATTTTGCATTCACACACTTTCTCTCTCCCCCTACGCGAATCTGTGCAGCTATTTTCCCTTTGTTAAATTATTTTGCTATTTTTTATGGCATTCTTGCAATATATTGGTTTTTCTGATAAAAACAAACAATTTTTATGGCTTTATTCAAACGGTCAAACTTTCCGTTGGATTCTTATAACATTGCGTAATACTCAACAATTACAAGTTTAGCGTATCCCTTAAATCCTGCGTTTATAAAAGAGCGAAAGATTTACAGGATATGTGTCACGATTTCCTTTTTTTTCCTTTCGCTCTTTCATTATTTTAGGTAACCATTAGCTCAAACATCTCATCATCTCACTCCACAATTCTATATTTTCAAAACATGATCAAATCCTGACCCAAAATCTCATTTGCACGCGTGGCTATATCTCCATCCAATTTGTCCAAAATTGCAGCACCCACGACCAAAGTCTATTATAGACTGTTTATACAACCGAAAACAAGCAGTTCCATGGTCACATATAATCAGAAAACATTCTATGTAAATATATGTTTATTCTACTTTCATGTAACCACTTGTTTTCTATTTCTATGAATTCTGCTTTTCAATTTTTTGTTCTCTTGTATTAATAATCATTTTTTTCTAAATTTTTAATTGATTATCGCGTTTCGTTTTATGTTTACATAAACTATCCATGCCATGGTATTAATTTTGTTTAAAGATAGCTTTCAAGATCATGGTAAATATTAGCTTATGATATAATTTTGTAAAAACTATACTATTGGAATTTATTTAAGAAATTATTCAGTTAAATTTAATGTAAAATCTACAAGAAAATGCTTAAATTAGACACTTGTACTTTCATCTATTCTCTTTAGTGTAACAGTAAAGGAATACAGAAGGGCAAATTTTGGGTATAGTGATTATTAGACGCGATCAGGAGAAAATGGTAGAAGCTGGAATTTTTGCTGGTTTTGGATGAAGTCAAAGATGGAGATTAGTTTGGGGATGACGTTGTGCAGATAAGATTCGTCTCTAAACTAAGCTAACAGGCCAGAGTTGGGAGTGGGCTTTGTCTGAATAGAGTTACCCATTGGAGAAAAATGGCAGCGTAGCTCCGCCCTGCACGGACATGTCTCTGCGCAAAGCGGAGACATCCTTTTAGCTCCAATTTTTTCCTTCCGTTCTTTAAGATAAGAAACTTCATCCACACCTTATTCCTAAAACTTGCAGCTCTTTTCTTCTTCTTCATGTCTTTTTTCTCCACTTTTTGATTTTTGGAGAAATTTTAG
>NW_019250347.1:0-1309 GCF_002742605.1 Olea europaea var. sylvestris
TCCGATCAACCAGTCAAATTTTAGCCAATTCCGACACATTCGCGAAAAATGACGAAATTACACCCGGCGCGATTTTTGTTCCCCGTCAACCTGACAAATTTGAGCCCATTCCGACACAGTCGAGAAAAATGACGAAATTGCCCCCGACGCGATTTTTATTTCAGATGAAAGTGCCAAATTTCAGCCAATTCTACCACAGTCGAGAAAAATGATGAAACTGCCCCCGGCGCGATTTTTGTTCACGGAAAACCGGTCAAATTTGAGCCCATTCCGACACAGTCGAGAAAAATGACGAAATTGCGGCCAGCGGGATTTTTATTTCCGATCAAACTTCCAAATTCAGCCAATTCCAACACAGTCGAGAAAAATGACGAAATTGCCCCCGGCGCGATTTTTGTTCCCGATCAACCTGTCAAATTTGAGCCCATTCCGACACAGTCGAGAAAAATGACGAAATTGCCGCCGGCGCGATTTTTATTTCCGATCAAACTCCCAAATTTCAGCCAATTCCGACACAGTCGAGAAAAATGACGAAATTGCCGTCGACGCGAATTTTATTTCCGATCAAACAGCCAAATTTCAGCCGATTCCGACACAGTCGAGGAAAAAGACGAAATTGCCCCCGGTGCGATTTTTGTTTCCGATCAAACTGTCAAATTTGATCCCATTCAGACACAGTCGAGAAAAATGACGAAATTGCCCCCGGCGCGATTTTTATTTCAGATCAATCTGCCAAATTTCAGCCAATTCCGACACAGTCGAGAAAAATGACGAAATTGCCCCCGGCGCGATTTTTGTTCACGATCAACCTGTCAAATTTGAGCCCATTCCGACACAGTCGAGAAAAATGACGAAATTGTCGTCGACGCGAATTTTATTTCCGATCAAACAGCCAAATTTCAGCCGATTCCGACACAGTCGAGGAAAAAGACGAAATTGCCCCCGGTGCGATTTTTGTTTCCGATCAAACTGTCAAATTTGATCCCATTCAGACACAGTCGAGAAAAATGACGAAATTGCCCCCGGCGCGATTTTTATTTCCGATCAACCTGCCAAATTTCAGCCAGCGAAAAATGATGAAATTGCCCCCGGCGCGGTTTTTGTTCCCGATCAATCGGTCAAATTTTGGCCAATTCCGACACATTCGCGAAAAATGACGAAATTACACCCGGCGCGAGTTTTGTTCCCGATCAACCTGTCAAATTTGAGCCCATTCCGACACAGTTGAGAAAAATGACGAAATTGCCCCCGACGCGATTTTTATTTCAGATCAAACTGCCAAATTTCAGCCAATTCCGACACAGTCGAG
>NW_019250348.1:0-1309 GCF_002742605.1 Olea europaea var. sylvestris
GTTGAAGAGGTGCTGGACAAAAAATTAACAAAGAAAAATCGGACCAGGGGCAATATTGTCATTTGTCGCGATGGTGTCGAAATCGACCGAAATTTGTAGGTTGATTGAAAGCAGCCCGCGAAATTGGACTCGGGGCACAGACATGGGATCACGGGATTTTAGCCAAATTCTTTCGTTTAGGTCTCCGAATAATTAATTCCCTATTAATTATGTCAGGTGAAAGAAGTGCTGGACAGAAAATTAACAATGAAAAATCGCACGAGGGCCAATTTTGTCATTTGTCGCGACGGTATCAGAATGGGCCAAAATTTGGCAGCTTAATTGGAAACGGCACGCGAAATTGTACTCGTGGCACAGACCCGGGATCAAGGGATTTTATCCAAATTCCTTCGTTTGGGACTCCGAATAATTAAATTCCGTATTAATTATGTCAGGTTGAAGTAGTGCGGGACAGAAAATTAACAAAGAAAAATCGCACCAGGGGCAATTTTATCTTTTGTCGCGACGGTGTCAGAATGGGCTGAAATTTGGCAGGTTGATTGGAAATGGCCTGCAAAATTGGAATCCAGGCACAGACCCGGGGTCACAGGATTTTAGCCAAATTCCTCGTTTGGGCCTCTGAATAATTAATTTTCGTATTAATTATGTCAGGTTGAAGAAGTGCTGGATAGAAAATTAACAAAGAAAAACCGCACCGGGGGCAATTTTGTCATTTTTCGCGACGGTGTCGAAATGAACCGAAATTCGGTAGGTTGTTTGGAAACGGCTCGCGAAATTGGACTCAGGGCACAGACCCAGGATCACGGGATTTTAGCCAAATTCCTTCGTTTGGCCCTCCGAATAATTAATTTCTGTATTAGTTATGTCAGGCTGAGGAAGTGCTGGATAGAAAATTAACAAAGAAAAATTGGACCAGGGGCAATTTTATCATTTGTCACGATGGTGTTGGAATGGGTCAAATTTTGGCAGGTTGATGGGAAACGGACAGTGAAATTGGACTCGGGTCATAGACCCGGGATTACGGGATTTTAGCCAAATTCCTTCGTTTGGGCCTCCTAATAATTAATTTCCGCATTAACTATGTAAGGTTGAAGAGGGGTAGGACAGAAAATTAACAAAGAAACACCGCACCAGGGGAAATTTTGTCATTTGTCGCGACGGTGGCGGAATGGGCCAAAATTTGGCAGGTTGATTGGAAACGGCCCGCGAAATTGGACTCGGGGCACAGACCAAGGATCATGGGATTTTAGCCAAATTCCTTCGTTTGGGCATCCGAGTAATTAATTTTCGTATTAATTATGTCAGGTTG
>NW_019250349.1:0-1309 GCF_002742605.1 Olea europaea var. sylvestris
AAAACCCCCCCCCCCCCCCCAGTGACCAGTATTGTTCAAAAATGATATCTCCAAACTAAGACCGAGTACTGCAATCACATAAGATGCATTGATGCAGCAGCCTATGTTACAATCATATTTGCCCGTAGAGTTACCATAATAATTAAAGAAGCGTACGGAAAAGTTTCAATTGCTGTAAACTCCTCCCTCTCATAAAAAAGGAACGTAATAAAACCAAAACAAATCTATCAAAAAATGTTAAAAACCAAAATCCAAGCAACTCTTGCAAACATTCCAATCTTTCTCAAAGAGAGTTAATTCCAAAACACAAAAAGGCCAAAAAAGAGTGCGAAATATAACAAAAAATGGCGAAAAGACATCTACGACAAATTTTAAGAATTGTATTCAAAGTAAGCTCACCGATTCCTCCTGAGAAGCGGCGAACGGAAAAACTGAACGTTCCCGAAAATTTCGTCCCCGTAATGGAACCAGATTAACGCCAAGCCCTCTGGGCTGAACTACTCGGGCTACAATAGATAATTTATTGTAATTGTGCGATTTGGGCAGGGCTTGAAATCCTAGCGAAGAGGGCGGTGAATAACACAACGCCATTGTAGAAGGAGAATAAGCTCAGTTCAAGCTAGGGTTTTGAATTATATAATTGAGTCTATTCGCTCATTGGAGTAACAAATAGCTGAGGAAAACAGTGCGTGACGGTCACTAAGGTACGCCGAGGAGCGCTATACACGATACCTTCGTATTTATACATAAAGAAAAGAAAAAATGTCCTGTCTGGAAAGTTCAGGAGTATTGCTTTGACGACACGTGTAATGGAGGCCCCACTGAATCTGGTAGGTGTGTAGCCTTAAGATACAACTTTGTCCGTTAAAAATGGGGAAAATTGCAGTCAAGGTACAAAATCTTTTGTTTATTAGTAGATTTGATCTAAACTTTTCATTTGTACCATCCATGACACCAAGCCTTTCAAAAACTTGCAGTTGAAGTCCAAATGGATGGAAACTGTTAATTTGATTGTTAGTTGACCAAATAGTTAACATTGACCTGAATTTTGATTAATTTTAAAATGATAAGATGGTTACTTTACATTTTTCAACAAAAAAATTAACTATATATTAGTATCTAATTTAAAAAATAAAAACACTATTCATCTTCTTCTCCACTCACCCCCTCTCCCACGCCCACTCCAACACCGAAAACCACTGGAATCGGCACCCACCTTACCAAAATACCAATTCAGTGACTTAACATATACCAAAATATTTGTTGGTGGGTTGGCTTGGAAAATGTTGACCCCACTATGTGTTGCCAA
>NW_019250350.1:0-1309 GCF_002742605.1 Olea europaea var. sylvestris
GGATATTTGTTTTTGATAGTGAGGCGATTCAATTCTCGATAGTCAATGCACAGCCTCATTGTTCCATCCTTCTTTTTCACAAAAAACACAGGTGCACCCCACAGTTATACACTTGGTCTAATGAAACCCTTATCAAGAAGCTCCTTCAACTGTACCTTCAGCTCTTGTAATTCCAACGGTGCCATACGATATGGAGCCTTTGAAATGGGTGTTGCTCCTGGTACCAAATCAATGGTAAACTCTACTTGTCTGTCTGGTGGTACACCTAGAAGGTCTTCTGGAAAAACGTCTTTATAGTGTCGAACTATTGGAACATCCTCAATTGACAACTTATCTTGTTTAATATCGGTCATCGACACTAGAAATCTTTGATCTAATTTCTTTCTTGGCATCCTTTCAACCTGGGTTGTTGACACTACACCAGACGAGGTATTTACCTCAGTTCCCACAAAATAGAACTCTTCTTCGCCCGGTCTTCGAAAAACCACCATTCTCTCAGTACAATAAATGGTTGCATAGTTTTTAGACAACCAGTCCATACCAAGAATAACATCAAAGTCTTTTATCGTTAATGGAATTAGATCTACCGCTATACCTCTACCATCAATTTCCATCCTAAGATCTCTAGCTATTTGGTTAGCGACAAGTATCTTTCCAGATGGAAGAGATATTTCTAAAGTATACGGAAGGAATTCACATTCCACTTTAGACTTTGCAACAAAAGAAGAAGAAATGAACGAATGTGTAGCTCCAGAATCTATAAGTACAAATGCAGGAATATTGGAAACAGAGATGATACCTGCGACGACATTAGGGTCTCGTTCAGCTTCTTGCCTAGACAAGGAGAAAACTCTTACTTTTCCTTTCTTGTCCTCTCTAGCCTTCTGTGTCTGATTCTGAGGACATTCTTTAACGAAATGTCCTGACTTCCCACACTTGAAACAAACATTTTTACCCAAGAGACATTCTCCTTTGTGAGGTCTATTGCACTTAGGACAACGCCTTTCACCACTAACTCCTGCTATATCCGTTCTTCCTTTCTTTGGTGCATTATTTCCTTTTCCTTTGCCAGTATTCTGTTTATCAAAATTCCACTTCCTCTTACCTGAGAAATTCGAACTTGGTAAGAATTTTCAATGTTTTGAGTTCTCTGATAAGAAATAGTCTGGGCTTGCTTTAGAACTTCTCGATAAGTGCCCAACTCAAGAACTGACACTATGTCATGGATATAAGGTTGAAGTCCACGCTCAAATCTTCTAGCCCGTTTTTCCTCAGTATCCACTAAATGTGGAGCAAACCTTGATAATTC
>NW_019250351.1:0-1308 GCF_002742605.1 Olea europaea var. sylvestris
TTCGTCCGTCGACGCTCCAAGCGTTCCAAATACGCAAGTGCTCATTCTTTCGAAAAATGGCCAAAATCCCTCGTACGTGACGATGAATTTGTGAGTTCAATCCAGAACGGTCGCTACATTTCCAAAAAGTACTTATGGGCCCAAAACGGACACCGTGTGCAAAAGTTACGCTCAATTCTTCGTCCGTCGACCCTCAAAGCGTTCTAAATATGCAAGTGCTCATTCTTTTGAAAAATGGCCAAAACCCCTCGTACGTCATGAGAAGTGGTGAGCTCCATCCAAAACGGTCGCTACATTTCCAAAAAGTACTCATGGGCCCAAAACGGACACCGTGTGCAAAAGTTACGCTCAATTCTTCGTCCGTCGACTCTCCAAGTGTTCCAAATATGCAAGTGCTCATTCTTTCGAATAATGGCCAAAATCCCTCATACGTCATGACGAAGTGGTGAGCTCCATCCAAAACGGTCGCTACATTTCCAAAAAGTACTCATGGGCCCAAAACGGACACCGTGTGCAAAAGTTACGCTCAATTCTTCGTCCGTCGACCCTCAAAGCGTTCTAAATATGCAAGTGCTCATTCTTTTGAAAAATGGCCAAAATCCCTCGTACGTCACGGCAAAGTGGTGATTTCAATCCAAAACGGTTGCTACATTTCCAAAAAGTACTTACGGGCCCAAAACGGACACCGTGTGCAAAAGTTATGCTCAATTCTTCGTCCGTCGACTCTCCGAGTGTTCCAAATATGCAAGTGCTCATTCTTTCGAATAATGGCCAAAATCCCTCATAAGTGACGATGAAGTGGTGAGTTCAATCCAAAACGGTCGCTACATTTCCAAAAAGTACTTATGGGCCCAAAACGGACACCGTGTGCAAAAGTAACGCTCAATTCTTCGTCCGTCGACCCTCAAAGCGTTCTAAATATGCAAGTGCTCATTCTTTCGAATAATGGCCAAAATCCCTCATAAGTGACGATGAAGTGGTGAGTTCAATCCAAAACGGTCGCTACATTTCCAAAAAGTACTTATGGGCCCAAAACGGACACCGTGTGCAAAAGTTACGCTCAATTCTTTGTCCGTCGACTCTCCAAGCGTTCTAAATATGCAAGTGCTCATTCTTTTGAAAAATGGCCAAAATCCCTCGTACGGCATGACGAAGAGGTGAGTTCAATCCAAAATGGTCGCTACATTTCCAGAAAGTACTTATGGGCCAAAAATGGACACCGTGAGCAAAAGTTACGCTCAATCCTTCGAACGCGAACAATCCAGGCGCTACAAATATTCAGGTGCTCATTCTTTCGAAAAATGGGCG
>NW_019250352.1:0-1308 GCF_002742605.1 Olea europaea var. sylvestris
ACGCAAAAGTTACGCTCAATTCTTCGAACGTCGACAATCAATACGTTCCAAATATGCAAGTGCTCATTCTTTCAAAAAATGGGAGAAATCCCTCATACGTCACGACGAAGCGATGAGTTCAATCCAAAATGGTCGCTGCATTTCCAAACTGTACTTACTGGCCCAAAACGGACGTCGTATGCGAAAGTTATGCTCAATTCTTCGAACGCCGGCAATCCAAATGTGCAAGTGCTCGTTCTTTGAAAAATGGCCAAAATCCCTCATACGTCACGACGAAGTGGTGAGTTCAATCCAAAACGATCGCCACATTACAAAAAAGTACTTATGGGCCCAAAACGGACGCCGTACGCAAAAGTTACGCTCAATTCTTCGAACGTCGACAATCCAAGCGTTCCAAATATGCAAGTGCTCATTCTTCAAAAAAATGCTCGAAATCCCTCATATGTCATGGAAATGCGGTGAGTTCAATCCAAAATGGCCGCTACATTTCCGAAAAGTACTTATGGGCCCAAAACGGACGCCGTACGCAAAAGTTACGCTCAATTCTTCGAACGTCGACAATCCAAGCGTTCCAAATATGCAAGTGCTCATTCTTCAAAAAAATGCTCGAAATCCCTCATATGTCATGGAAATGCGGTGAGTTCAATCCAAAATGGCCGCTACATTTCCGAAAAGTACTTATGGGCCCAAAACGGACGCCGTACGCAAAAGTTACGCTCAATTCTTCGAACGTCGACAATCCAAGCGTTCCAAATATGCAAGTGCTCATTCTTTGAAAAAATGGGCGAAATCTCTCATAGGTCATGATGAAGCGATGAGTTCAATCCAAAATGGTCACTACATTTTCGAAAAGTACTTATGCGCCCAAAACGGACGCCTTATGCAAAAGTTACGCTCAATTCTTCGAACGCCGGCAATCCAAATGTGTAAGTGCTCGTTCTTTGAAAAATGGCCAAAATCCCTCATACGTCACGACGAAGTGGTGAGTTCAATCCAAAATGGCCGCTACATTTCCGAAAAGTACTTACGGGCCCAAAACGGACGCCGTACGCAAAAGTTACGCTCAATTCTTCGAACGTCGACAATCAATACGTTCCAAATATGCAAGTGCTCATTCTTTCAAAAAATGGGCGAAATCCCTCATACGTCACGACAAAGCGGTGAGTTCAATCCAAAACGATCGCCACATTACAAAAAAGTACTTATGGGCCCAAAACGAATGCCATATGCAAAAGTTACGCAGAATTCTTCGAACGCCGACAATCCAAGCATTCCAAATACGCAAGTGCTCATTCTTTCGAAAAATGG
>NW_019250353.1:0-1308 GCF_002742605.1 Olea europaea var. sylvestris
GACTTTGAGCTTGTTGACAGATCCATTAGGATTTAATTTAGTTTTGGACACCCATTTAACTCCAATCACATTTTTATCCTTTGGTCTATCAACCAGCATCCAAGTTCCATTCTTTTCAATCATATTCAACTCCTCTTTCATTGTAGCCATCCAACCATGTGAATTCACGACCTCATTGAAATTTGAAGGCTCCAACACGGTTGAATTACGTCTGGCATAAACATCAGCAAGAGGCCTGGTCCTTAGCACTTCATTTTCTGAGTCAGAGTCACTATCCTGTTTAGTTTCATCCTCATTGATGAAGTTTTCATTTTCTTGAGTTACCAACCTTGGAATTTGATGTTTATCCAAGGTATTTGCTTCCCAATTCCATGAAGAATCTTCATCAACTTTAATATCCCTGCTAGACATCATCTTTTTGGTTTGAGGATTATAGACTCTATACCCTTTGGCATTGTCACAATAACCAACTAAAACTCCAAGCTCTGTCTTTGGACTCAATTTATCCCTTTTTATATCTGGTATATGAGTGTAACATATACTCCCAAACACCTTTAAATGTGAGACATTTGGCTTAATTTCATACTAAGCTTCATAAGGTGTTTGCTTGTTCAAAGCTTTTGTTGGTAATCTGTTGAGAAAATACACAGCTGTATTTACCGCTTCAGCCCAGAATTCATGTGGAACTTTCTTCTCAAGCATCAAACATCTTGTCATTTCCATCACCATCCTATTCTTCCTTTCACAAACACCATTTTGTTGTGGTGAATACGGTATTGTCAACTGGTGTTTGATTCCCACAGCATCACAAAATTTATCAAACTGATCACATTTATACTCAGTTCCATCGTTAGTTCTGATGACTTTTATCTTGCAATTACTCTCATTTTTCACCAGATTTTTGAACCTTTGAAATACACCAGCAACAGATTTCATTTTCGGCTGCCATTTAGAAAAAACACTCAACACATCCTTGTTAAATCATCAATGAAAAGTACAAAATATCGGCTGCCATTTAGAGTTTAGTTACGATGAAAGTAGCGAAAATTGCTTTGATCCTATATTGATATGATTGATGGACAGGATTACTTGGGGATGCATTCAGTAATGATAGCAAAGAACTGAGTACTCATAAGGTTATGTTTAATGCATAGTCATAAGGTGACACATACAGCCCAAGCGGGAGATTGTAAGGATTTTTTAATCAATTCTATGGGCTTATATGTATAAATTATTGTGCATTAAATTATAGGCTATCGAATTCGGTTTAGCCCATTTAAAGTGATCTAATAAGGATTCTATTTTGGG
>NW_019250354.1:0-1308 GCF_002742605.1 Olea europaea var. sylvestris
TGGCCCCACTAATACAACAACAAAGGTGCCACAGTTTTTGTAGATCATGTGATAAGTGTCAAAGAACAAGTAATATATCTGCCCGTCACGAGATGCTCCTGAACAATATTTTGGAGGTGAAAATATTTGATGTTTGGGTAGTTGATTTTATAGGACCTTTTCCATTATCCTATAATAACCGATATATCCTAGTAGTAGTGAATTATGTTTCCAAATAGGTTGAAGCAAAGGCGTTGCCTACCAGTGATGTAAGGATAGTAGTGGATTTTATAAAGAAATATATCTTCAACTATTATGGATCCCCAATAGCCATTATAAGTGATGGTGGGACTCATTTCCACAACTGATTATTCTAAGCGGTACCATATAAGTATGGAATACAACATCGAATTGTATCGCCTAAAACAAGTGCACAGGTCGAAACTTCTAATAGACAAATGAAAAGAATTTTGAAACTCATGATGAATGCATCTCAAAAAAATTGGACGATGCTTTGTTGGCCTATCGTACCGTTTATACGCGACCAACTGGAATGTCCCCATACTGACTAGTATTTGGGAAAGCATGCCACCTACAGGTTGAGTTTTCGCAAAAAGCATACTGGGCACTGAAGCAATTGACCATGGACCTAGAGAAGGCCGGAGAAACAAGAATTTTACAATTACATGAATTGGAAGAATTTGGGAGAGAAGCTCACGAAAATGTATTAATCTACAAAGAATGAACAAAACAGTGGCATGATGAAAACATTGGGCAACGAATTTTTAGAGCAGGAGATAAAGTACTTGTGTATAACTCCATGCTCAAACTCTTCCCAGGAAAATTGAAATCATAATGGTCCAGATCTTTCACGATAGCACAAGTGATTCCTTACGACACAGTTGAATTGCACTACCTAATAAAGGAAAATTTCAAGGTCAATGGACAATGCATCAAACACTATATAGAAGAGTTTTCCATCGCTAAAGAGAGTCTTGAACTAGTTGTTCAAGAATAATAGCGACACAAAGTTTAGCTAATGATTTTAAAGAAGCACCTTTTGGGAGGCAACCTAAACTCTATCCTTTACTTGTTTCGTAGTTTTTATTTTATAGTCTATTTTTTTGATAATTTATGCTAGAGTGATGACATTTTCAATCTATTTTGTAGGAAAAATCCCAATTGGATGCTATATTAAGCATGGATGGGAGATGGAAACCAAGTTATAAAGTGTAGGGGATGATTACAACAATGAAAGAGGTAAAAAATAAAATTTGGCCAGAGATGTAGCATTGCAGTGCCATGTAACTGCCTACCCCAATTTTTATT
>NW_019250355.1:0-1308 GCF_002742605.1 Olea europaea var. sylvestris
ATTCGACAGGTTTATCGGAAACAAAAATCGCTCCAGGGGCAATTTAGTCATTTTTCGCGACGGAGTCGGAATGGGCTAAAATTCGACAGGTTGATCGAAAACAAAAACCGCCCCAGCGGTAATTTAGTCATTTTTCGCGACGGTGTCGGAATTGGCTAAAATTTGAAAGGTTGATCGGAAACAAAAATCGTGCCAAGGGTAATCTCGTCATTTTCCCGACGGTGTCGGAATGGGCTAAAATTCGACAGGTAGATTGGACACAAAAATCGCGCCAGGGGTAATTTCGTCATTTTTCGCGACGGCGTCGGAATGGGCCAAAATTTGACAGGTTGATCGGAAACCAAAACCGCTCCAGGGGCAATTTCGTCATTTTTCACGACGGTGTCGGAATGGGCTGAAATTCGGCTGGTTGACTGGAAGAAAAAGTTGCGCCGAGGGCAATTTCGTCATTTTACGCGACGGGGTCGGAATGGGCCAAAATTCAACAGGTTGATCGGAAACAAAACTGCGCCAGGGGCAATTTCGTCATTTTTCACGACGGTGTCGGAATGGGCTGAAATTCGGCTGGTTGACTGGAAGAAAAAGTTGCGCCGAGGGCAATTTCGTCATTTTACGCGACGGGGTCGGAATGGGCCAAAATTCAACAGGTTGATCGGAAACAAAACTGCGCCAGGGGCAATTTCGTCATTTTTCACGACGGTGTCGGAATGGGCTGAAATTCGGCTGGTTGACTGGAAGAAAAAGTTGCGCCGAGGGCAATTTCGTCATTTTACGCGACGGGGTCGGAATGGGCCAAAATTCAACAGGTTGATCGGAAACAAAACTGCGCCAGGGGCAATTTCGTCATTTTTCAAGACGGTGTCGGAATGGGCTAAAATTCGACAGGTTGATCGAAAACAAAAACCGCCCCAGCGGTAATTTAGTCATTTTTCGCGACGGCGTCGGAATGGGCCAAAATTTGACAGGTTGATCGGAAACCAAAACCGCTCCAGGGGCAATTTCGTCATTTTTCGTGACGGTGTCGGAATGGGCTAAAATTCGGCTGGTTGACCGGAAGCAAAAATCGCACCGGGGGCAATTTCGTCATTTTTCGCGACGGTGTCGGAATGGGCTGAAATTCGGCTGGTTGACTGGAAGAAAAAGTTGCGCCGAGGGCAATTTCGTCATTTTACGCGACGGTGTCGGAATGGGCCAAAATTCAACAGGTTGATCGGAAACAAAAACTGCCCCAGGGCAATTTGGTCATTTTTCGCGACGGAGTCGGAATGGGCTAAAATTTGACAGGTTGATCGGAAACAAAAACTGCGC
>NW_019250356.1:0-506 GCF_002742605.1 Olea europaea var. sylvestris
TTTTAGCCAATTCCGACACATTCGCGAAAAATGACGAAATTGCCCACGGCGCGATTTTTGTTCCCGATCAACCTGTCAAGTTTGGCCAATTCCGACACAGTCGCGAAAAATGACGAAATTGCCCCCGGCGCGGCTTTCGTTCCCGATCAACCTGTCAAATTTTGTCCAATTCCGACACAGTTGCGAAAAATGACGAAATTGCCCCCGGCGCGGTTTTTGTTCCCGATGAACCTGTCAAATTTTAGCCAATTCCGAAACAGTCGCGAAAAATGACGAAATTGCCCCCGGCGCGATTTTTGATCCCGATCAACCTGTCAAATTTTACCAATTCCGACACATTCGCGAAAAATGACGAAATTGCCCACGGCGCGATTTTTGTTCCCGATCAACCTGTCAAATTTTGGCCAATTCCGACACAGCCGCGAAAAATGACGAAATTGCCCCCGGCGCGGCTTTTGTTCCCGATCAACCTGTCAAATTTTACCCAATTCCGACACAGTCGAGAA
>NW_019250356.1:564-1308 GCF_002742605.1 Olea europaea var. sylvestris
GGCGCGGTTTTTGTTCCCGATGAACCTGTCAAATTTTAGCCAAATCCGACAAAATCGCGAAAAATGACGAAATTGCCCCCGACGCAATTTTTGTTTCCGATCAACCTGTCAAATTTTAGCCAATTCCTACACAGTCGAGAAAAATGACGAAATTGCCCCCGGCGCGGTTTTTGTTCCCGATCAACCTATCAAATTTGATCCACTTCCGACGCAGTCGCGAAAAATGACATAATTGCCCCCGACGCAATTTTTCTTTCCGGTCAACTTGTCAAATTTTCGCTAATTCCGACACAGTCGAGAAAAATGACGAAATTGCCCCCGGCGCGGTTTTTGTTTTCGATCAACCTGTCAAATTTTAGCAAATTCCGACTCAGTTGCGAAAAATGACCAAATTGCCCCCGGCGTGATTTTTGTTTCGGATCCACCAAATTTCAGCCAATTCCGACACAGTCGCGAAAAATGACGAAATTGCCCCCGCCGTGATTTTTGTTCCCGATCATTCTGTCAAATTTTAGCCAATTCCGACACAGTCGAGAAAAATGACGAAATTGCCCCCGGCGCGGTTTTTGTTTTCGATCAACCTGTCAAATTTTAGCAAATTCCGACTCAGTTGCGAAAAATGACCAAATTGCCCCCGGCGTGATTTTTGTTTCGGATCCACCAAATTTCAGCCAATTCCGACACAGTCGCGAAAAATGACGAAATTGCCCCCGGTGCGGTTTTTGTTTCCGATCAACCTGTAAA
>NW_019250357.1:0-1308 GCF_002742605.1 Olea europaea var. sylvestris
AATTGGATAAATTTGGCTGATCGATGGGAAACAAAAATCGCGCCGGGGCAATTTCGTCATTTTTCGCGACAGTGTCGGAATGCACTCAAATTTGACTGATCGATGGGAAACAAAAATCGCGCCGTGGGTAATTTCGTCATTTTTCGCGACGGTGTCGGAATGGGCAAAAATTTGACTGATTGATCGGAAACAAAAATCGGGCCGGGGGCAATTTCGACATTTTTCGCGACAGTGTCGGAATGGGCCCAAATTTGACTGATTGATCGGAAACAAAAATCGCGCCCGGGGCAATTTCGTCATTTTTCGCGATGGTGTCGGAATCGGCTAAAATTTGAAAGATTAATCGGAAAAAAATCGCGCCGTGGGCAATTTCCTCATTTTTCGCGACGGCGTCGGAATGGGCTCAAATTTGACTGATTGATAGGAAAAAAAATGGCGCCGGGGGTAATTTCGTCATTTTACGCAACGGTGTTGGAATGGTCCCAAATTTGGCTGATTGATCCGAAACAAAAATCGCGTCGGGGGCAATTTCGTCATTTTTCGCGACGGCCTCGAAATCGGCTAAAATTTCGCTGATCGATGGGAAACAAAAATCGCGCCGGGGCATTGTCGTAATTTTTCGCGACGGTGTCAGAATGGGCTCAAATTTGACTGATTGAATGGAAACAAAAATCACGCCGGGGACAATTTCGTCAATTTTCGCGACGATTTCGAACTGGGCTCAAATTTAACTGATTTATCGGAAACAAAAATCGCGCCGGGGGCAATTTCATCAATTTTCGCGACGGTCTCGGAATGGGCTCAAATTTGACTGATTGATCGGAAATAAAAATCGCACCGGGGGCAATTTCGTCATTTTTCGCGACGGTGTCCTAATGGGCCCAAATTTGGCTGATTGATCGGAAACAAAAATCGCGCCGAGGGTATTTTCGACAATTTTTGTGACGGTGTCGGAATGGGCTCAAATTTGACTGATTAATCGAAAACAAAAATCGCGCCGAGGGCAATTTCGTCATTTTTCACCACGGTGCCGAAATAGGCTCAAATTTCACTAATTGATCAGAAACAAAAATCGCGCCGGGGGTAATTTCATCATTTTTCGCGACGATCTCGGAATGGGCCCAAATTTACTGATTGATCGAAAACTAAAATAGCGCCGGGGGCAATTTCGTCATTTTTTCGAAGGTCTCGGAGTCGGCTAAAATTTGACTCATCGATGGGAAATAAAAATCGCGCCGGGTGCAATTTCGTCATTTTTCGAGACGGTGTGGGAATGGGTTCAAATTTGAATGATTGATCGGAAACAAA
>NW_019250358.1:0-1308 GCF_002742605.1 Olea europaea var. sylvestris
GCTACAAGTACTGTTTGATATTGTTATTCTTTCTGAACGACAAAGTAATAGATCCTCTATTCCGTGTATGATTTTACAGAAGGCAATATTGTATTAGCATTGAAAGGTCAAATGAATACTTCATACATATGCAAAAATCAATCAACTGCTTCGAAAGAAAATGTCGATGAAAACAACATGCATACTAAATATGACAATCTCTATTCTATGCAATGCACAATAAATATAGTAGAAAATGACAAGCTCATGATAACAACATGCATAAAGAACTTGAGAAACAAGATATGCTAAAGAAAAAATGGGAAGAGAAAATGAGGGAAGAAATTGAGTGGCAAGATCATGTAAGATGGAAGGAAGATAGAGCTAATGGAGGATGAGCATATATAACCTCCGTGGCCTAGACACTTCAGTTAGAATCCTGTGTTTTTGTCGGACATATGTCAGATAGTGACAGTTCTCGAACACTCCACCATGGTAATGTTTTTCGTTATAATAAATATTATTTATCTTTTACTTAAATTTTTTTATTAAATAACAAATAGGTACTCATATTTAAAAATTTTCAAAAATAAAAATTAATGACAAGTATAAACTAAATTTATACTATATAAATAAAGAATTTTAAAGAATATAATCAACATGTAGAGTTAGTAGTTTTTTGAAAAATCTCATATCGGCATGTTTGATGTAACGACCCAATTTTTTTTTAAAGGGTTGAATCGCTACTGAAATTTTTCATTCGAATTTGGGCAACTTGGAATGCCATAATACATATATAATTATGAAGATGTAATTTACTCAATTTTAAAAAAATAATAATACAATATATTAATTTATATATATATATATATTTTTTTTTTCTTTTCTACGTTATATCTTTAACGTGTATAAAAAAAGGCACATAAAATTAATCTGCACTTTAAAAATTCAAGACAGAACTCACATTATACGTGTGAAATAATTTATTTATTTTTTTATTTGACTTAACACATCCAAACATACGCAATGATGGATCCCATATACACATAGGATAATCAAAATTCCCAGTCAAAGATATGCTTTTGTCTTTCATTAGTGTGGTGTGGGACACTGCCCAATTAAGAGAATAGTACAAAAGCTGAATCATTTATTTAAGAAATTCAACACTTTACACCACAAGGCTACAGGACATAATTTATTTGAATATGACCACCAGTCCTTAAATTGACAGTGAAGAAAATTCTTGACAGTGAGATTGGCAGAAAAAGTAATATTTAATTCGAATTTCATTTAAAGTGAAATGACCCTTACTCTTAAATCAGACACGAA
>NW_019250359.1:0-1308 GCF_002742605.1 Olea europaea var. sylvestris
TAGATTAAGTCACAATTCAACCATTTTATCCATGTTTAAGTCATGTTTGTGAACCAAATCAGTGTGTAAAAACATATTTATCAGGCGCCTAGGTGCCACTACATGGCGTCGCGAGGTGGTACCTCTAGATAAAAATTTAGCATTGTACCCGCTTTAGTATTTTTATTACAAATTTCTCTCCCAATATTTAATTGAGCTTATTCAAATTGGGTTGTAATGATAACTCAAAGGGATGCAATTTTAGTAAAAATAACTCTTTCAATTCAAAGGTTTATTTGACCTAAGTCATGGTGACTTATCATCTAGGCAATCATTGTTGCTTCCTATTTAGTTAAAAGAGAGGTGTTGATATCAGGATTTGGACTTGTTGCTTTAGGAGTGACGATCTAGATGGCAATGATGTCTCTTAGGACAGAAGCACTCAAGACCGTAATGATGATGTGATCTGGTGACTTGTGAATCTATCATCTAAATCAACAACAATATTTGAGAATTTTACTGTCTTAAATTGAAGCAAGTCTGAGGTGATTCGCTAGTTCAGACGCCAACAAGTTTAGTTAAGAAAAAAAAATGATTTGTGTCAGTGTATTCAAAGACTGTCTCCTTTAATTTCAAAAGGATAGATTTCTTCTTTTTGATTAGAGAAACCCCAAAAAATGTGTGAAAACTAGTAGTCCTAAATCATCATATTCCTCATTTTCGTGCTACTTGATTCAGTTTCCTAAAGAGATCCTAAATAGCATTAGAGAGCCCCATGTACCTTTTTCTAAAACCATCCTCTTCAAACCTAAAACCCGAATAATTGGAACCAAACTGGTGGCATTAAAAATATAATAATACTGAATAGATTAGAGTAGGAAAGCCAAAAGCATTTTGAAAAGTGTAAGAAAAAAGAGACAAATTCAATTTCACTGAATTTGAGTGGGACCCGGTTGGCTATTTTGGAAATTCAAGATTGATTTGGGTTCTCTTCCATGAGAATATCGAAATCATATATTTACTTGCCAAAAATGATATTTGGGTGAATGAGAAATTGGAACGTGTCAATTGAAAGGAGTTTATGTTGTTTCAGGGAAAGCATTTAAAATTTGTCCCACATAGGAAAATTATGAAAACAAATACCACCTTAAATAGGATTGCACTTTGTAATGATGTGATCATGTGTAGCATAGAGACTCTCTCTACGTGCCCTCATAGGAGTAAATCGATCCGAAATAAGCTTTGACCGTAGAAATTGGCCCATTAAAAGGGCCTACATTTTGTGCCATTATATACGGGTTAATGGCATTCATGGAATTGAGCATATGA
>NW_019250360.1:0-1308 GCF_002742605.1 Olea europaea var. sylvestris
AAAAAAATATTTTATTAATTAAATATATTAAGGCCATGCATGTATACGATTTGGTTACAAATTATTGAATTAATTGTTTACAAATTTTTTCTAGGTCACAGATAAAAAATTTTACAGGTCACGAATTATTTCACAATCACGGATCAAAAATTTATAAGTCACAAATTATTCTTGATCACAGATCAAAAATTTTGTAAGTTATAATTTATTAATCACTTACAAAATCACAAATTTTATAAGTTACAACTTATTTAACGATCACAAATTATCAAATGAATCGGTTACAAGTAATTTCACTGTCGCGACTTAGTAAATTATGAGTCACAATCATATTTTTTAAATCACATATTATTTATTGATTACAAATTAACCAATTTATTGGTCACAATCACTCAAATAATTGGTCATCTATTAACTAATTTATGATTATAATCAATCAAATAATTGATCACAAACACCCCCCATTTCCAACCCCCACCCCACCAAATAAGCAATGATTCAGTTACGGCATCGCCACCAGCTTACCGCTCCACAACCACAATCCCACCAAAAATCATCCCCAATCTGTCATCAGCAGCGGCACTACCATCGCCTGTATCAACAAAAACAACCGCAACCGTCAGTCTATCAAAATCTAATTAAAATTCCAATTGAGTTTAACATTTTCGATATTAGTACCAAGATTTTACCTTTAAACAAATTCAGAAACTGCTTGAAAATTCTGAACATCACTTAAAGGTAATTAATCTATTGAGTTAGTTTAATTTGTTTAATTTTGAAATACGCACTAACTTGTTTCCTTTTTCTTTTTACAGGTTTTTTTAGAGCAAATAAAACAAGTGACTTATGCCTTGAATCCACGCATGAATACCAATAATAGTTTAGCAAGGGTGGAGATTGTTGTGCGTTTGGGTTGTTTCACTATTCTGGCATTGTACCTCTCCATTCGTCATTAGGCTTTGTTGTGTCGGGCCAATGGGTTGTTTACTTTGATAAAATACATTTTTGAAAATGTGACTTTAGTCTTAAGTGGTTGATTGATCCTAGCCTTACGTGTGGCATGCCCACGACCATCTAATGCAATGTTTCTGGGTGGAGTATATAAGTCTCTCTCGGCTCTTCGATATATAGAGAATGTGTATATTCTAGGGTTTTATTCGTCTTCTCTTTTAGTGTTCTCAACTCTTCATCTTCTTCGTGTTTTCTGGTTCAATCTTTGTAAATCTAAGTGGTGTTTTGGGTTGTATTTTGTGTACAATCTTAGAGATTGCAAGGAGAGTCTTTGTGTAAGAGAGTGAGAGAGAATTA
>NW_019250361.1:0-1308 GCF_002742605.1 Olea europaea var. sylvestris
TCCCTCCATTAGGTTCTTGAAGGAACCCTTTAATCTCTGTTCGCCAATCCACTGCATCTCCATCTTGTATACAGTGAAGTTCAGTTTTTCTCGCCCTTCTTTGAGTTACGCCAATATGATTTCGTATTCACAAGTAGACTTCCAATCCAAGATTTTACAGTACCCTGAAGCCATTTGGGCCAACTCATTCGCCACGTCGTTATATATCCTATTAACGCATTGAAGTTCTACTTGATCGAATTCCTCTAATAATTCTTAGGCGATCTCATATTGACTTATAATGGAATCACTTTGGCATTTAAAATCACCAATCAATTGATGTATCATCAATTGAGAATCGCCCTTAACGATCACGTTTCTTACTCCCATATCTATCATCAGTTCTAGGCCTACAATTAAGGCCTCGTACTCGGCTTGATTGTTGGTGCACATTCTGTCTAAGGTGAATGCGAATTTGTAGCAAATCCCTAAAGGATTAATTAGTGCTACTCCTACTCCTGCACCTTTAGAGGTCTTTGACCCATCGAAATACAATACCCAAGGTTTTAGTCCGAACGAGTTGATTTCTAATTCGATTTCTCCAGGCATGTCAAGGCATGGATGATCGGCTAGGAAGTTAGCCAAAGCCTGATTTTTGACTGCCTTTTGAGGTATATATTGTATTTCGAACTCTGATAAAGCTAGTGTCCAAAGGCCTACCCTTTGGTGTAAAATAGGGCGCGAGAACATATATTTGACTAAATTTACCTTAGAAATTAAATAAACGGTTACGGGCCGTAAATAAGCCCTTAATTTTGTACATGTGAAATACAGTGCTAGACACAATTTTTCAACAGCAGAGTAATTATATTCACATTTCGTTAACCGTCTACTCAAATAATAAATTGTCCTTTCTTCACCAAATTGGTCTTCCTGTGCGACCATTATAGCTATTGATTCCTTTTCAGCCGATACATACACTTTCATTGGCCGTCCCTGGATTGGTGACACCAATACTGGTGGACCTGATAGATATGTCTTCAGGCTTTCAAAAGCCTTTTGATGTTCTTCTTTCCAGACGAATTCGTCCTGATTTTTCAGCTTTAATAGCGGCGAAAAAACTTTAGTTTGCCCTGCACAATTAGAAATGAAGCGTCTTAAAAATTTTACTTGGCCTAGAAACCTTTGCAACTCCTTTTTATTGCTAGGTGGTTTGGCTTCTAGGATGGTCTTCGCTTTATTTTTGTCAAGTTCAATCCCTCTCTTGTGTACTAAAAAACCAAGAAAATTCCCTGCATTAACACCAAATGCACACTTCAAGGGATTCAA
>NW_019250362.1:0-1308 GCF_002742605.1 Olea europaea var. sylvestris
TGACCAAAGTTGGCCAACTAGGTAATGATGGATTCAAAGATTGACATAATTTGCATCTATCTATTAAAAGTCATGTAGGAAATGAGGAGCATTTACGTTGCATGATTAGCTGAATTGAATTGGAAAATAGGATTCGAACAAAAATTACAATTGATAAAAATGCTGAATTGTTAATCGATGCAAAAAGAGAACATGGAGACATGTATTAACAAGGATAATCGTTATTGTGAAAAGACTCGCGAAAAACACCTTATCATTTCGAGGAGATGATGAGAGGCTACATGTTGAGAATAATGGTCTGTTTTTACAAATGATGGAAATGGTTAGTAAGTTTGATCCAGTAATGCAAGAACACCTTTGGTGGGCTAAAACAATAGAAATTCAATATACGTATCTTGGCAAAAAAATTCAAAATGAGTTGATTCAATTGTTGGCTAATAAGGTAAGAAGTTCAATTGTCAAGAAAGTTAAACATGCAAAATGTTTCGCAGTTATACTTGATTTTACACCAGATGCAAGTCACGAGGAGCAAATGTTTTTAATTGTACGATTTATAGATGATTCGGCAAACTTACCTTTAGTTGATTTTGCAGAAAGTAATGAAGATTCTAAAGTGACCAAGTCGTTAACAACACATAAACTTTGGAATTTTGAGTTCTTGCTTGGCATGATAATCTGGTATAAGTTGTTGCATGCCGTCAATATTATGAATAAATTTCTTCAAATCGAATCCATGGATATTGATCATGATATTGACCTCTTGCAAGGACTTGTTTCACTTCTTGAAGATTATAGAGAAATTGAATTTGCTATTACCATGGATGAAACGAGAAAAAAGGCAAGCGAAATGGGAATTGAAGTTATATTTACAGAAAACGCATAATTCGAAAAAAAAAGTAATTCGATGAAAGCGGTAGTGATGAGGTAAAGCAATCGGCAGAAGAATTTTCTAGAGTTGAGTACTTTATTTTTATAATTGAATAAACTCTATCTTCTCTGAGGACTCAATTTGAACAATTCAAACAATCTAATGACACATTTGAATTTTTGTTTAATTTGAAGAGGTTAAAGGGTGTAACTTTTTCAAATTTGTTGAACTCTTGTGTGAATTTTGAGAAATATCTTGAACATAATGGGTATTCGAACATCAGTGTAGATGATTTATGTTTGGAGTTACAAGTCTAGAGGTGTTATATACCAAGTAAAGCAATAAGAGCAATTGATGTGCTACAAGATTTGAAGACATAGAATGTTTGTTTCCCAAATATTCATATTACTTACAAAATTTTGTTAGCCATACAGTTTACA
>NW_019250363.1:0-1308 GCF_002742605.1 Olea europaea var. sylvestris
ATTGTGCCAGTTATAGAGCTATGTCCTAAGTGTGGAAAGACGCATCATGGCATGTGTTTGCAAGGGACGAATGTCTGTTTCAAATGTGGCAAGCCAATGCATATTTTTTAGGATTGCCTCACATTTACCCCGAAGAAGGATGATAACAATGACCAGAATCAGAAAGGGAGAGCACGAGTTTTTGCAATGACTCAGAAAGATGCAGAGGAAAACTCGATACTTTATTGATAGCCAATATGCCTGCTTATGTATTGTTTGATTCAGGAGCCACACACTCCTTTGTATCAACAACTTTTATGGCTAAATCTAGTATTACCTGTGATAAGTCAGAAGGTACATTAGAGGTTAGCATTCCTTCAGGCAACCCTTTGAGTACTGATAGAGTAGCCAAATCAGTAAGTATTGAAGTTGAGGGAAAACCAATGGAAGCGAACCAATACATGATAGAAATGAAGGATTTTGATGTAATACTAGGCATGGATTGGTTAGGTTATAATTACGCCACCATCCGATGTAAGGAAAGGGAGTTATCATTTTAGAAACCAGGAGATGAACCATTTTCGTTCCTTGGAATGAAGACGAAACCCCTTATTCGACTAGTATCAGCTTTACAAACTGAGAAGATGTTGAGAAAAGAAACATGTCAAGGATATTTAGTAAACATCTCAGGAGGGAAACAGGAGACGATAAAGGTTGAAGACGTACCAATAGTATGGAAATTCGTAGATGTGTTTCCAGAAGATCTATATGGTATTCCACCAGATAGGCAAGTGGAATTCACCATAGACCTAATTCTTGGAGCGACACCAGTGTCAAAAGCCCTATACCGAATGGTCTCGAAGGAACTACAAGAGTTAAAGAAGCAGTTGCAAGAACTCCTAGATATGGGCTTTATACGGCCAAGTGTATCTCCATGGGGTGTGCCGGTGTTGTTCGTGAAGAAAAAGGATGGAAGCATGAGGATGTGCATCTATTATAGGGAGTTAAATTGATTAACTATCAAGAATAAGTACCCACTCCCGAGAATCGAGGATCTGTTAGATCAACTGAAAGGAGCTAAGGTATTTTCCAAGATCGACTTTCGATCGAGATACCATCAATTGAAAGTAAAGTCAAAGGATTTACCTAAAATAGCTTTCAGAACTCGTTATGGACACTACGTGTTTACAGTGATGCCGTTTGGGCTAACCAATGCACCTGTAGTGTTCATGTACCTGATTAATCATGTATTTCATCAGTACTTGGATAAATTTGTTATAGTCTTCATTGATGACATTCTGATATATTCCAAGAGTAAGGAGTAACATG
>NW_019250364.1:0-1308 GCF_002742605.1 Olea europaea var. sylvestris
CAGCAAGAATAAGAAGTTTAGAACATATTCCATACAGTAATGCTATAGCCAATGAGCACGTTTCACACAATAATCAACATTATGGGACCATACACCCCAATTTCAGGATCCTCTAAACACGATCTTGTTTGATTGAATCCACTAATAGTCTAATATGTTACAGAAAATTAAAATAAGATTATACCCACCAAATATATAATTAGTTAACAAGCTTAGGTCGCCTTTTAAAGTTCTCCTTGTTGAAAAAATGAATAGGGGAAAAAGATAAAACTGGTTTAGCTAGATTTCGGTTCAATCGAATTTAGAGATCTTAATACTAATAAATTTACTTATGAATAGGTCGGCAAGCGAAGGACGGAGGTTCTGTCGACAGCATCATGCGACAGCGAACACAGCAAGTCTAGCGACGGCGTACAATAAAGATAGGGTTTTGTTTGCCCTTTGCAATCGTTTGCTAAATTGCTAATAGCGGGAATGTGTGATTGGGTGTGCTATGCAATCAGACAGGTTAGTGGGATTGCTATATGGGCTTGGATATTCTTAATTCTAATGGGCCAATTTATTTAAAAAAAAAAAGACCAAAGCAAAAAAATAAAAAAATAAATTAAATTCTAAAAATTATGCTTTAATACAATTTATATATGAGAGTTTATAATTTGTAAAAAAAAAAAATTAATTAAAAAGTGAGGTTCGGTTCGGTTTTGTGCGGTTTTTAAAATTTGAAACTTAAATCAAACCATTTTGATACGGTTTGAGAGAAAAAATCGCGGGTCCAAACCAACGACTTCGGTTTGATTTGCGATTTCGCGATTTTTTTATACAGCCCTACTTACAATTATTGATCATCCAGTTTGGGATGATGATTTAACCCTGTATATACTCAATGGATTGGTCTCGAATTTAGAGAAATTGAAGCCCCAATTCGTGCCCGTGAAATTTCTCTAAAGTTTAAAGAAATTCATGATCTTCTAGTAGGTCATGAACGCTACCTTCGCAGGCTAGAGACTTAATTTTCATCAAATATCCTTGCAAATGCTAATTACTGTCATCATCAACTAGGGTTCTCTGGAACAAACAAGCAAAATCACTGATTCTCTTCTAGCAAACCACAGCAACAACAACGAAAACAACCCTTCCACTTCGGGATTTCACAAATACAATCTCAAATGCCAATGGTATGACCAAGTGGGCCATATGGCAAAAGCTTGTCCAAAGACAAATTCAACTGAACCATCAATTGTACAACCTCTTCACAAGTAAAAAAAAAAAAAAAAAAAAGGATGGCTTGTTGACTCTTGGCATCCCACG
>NW_019250365.1:0-1308 GCF_002742605.1 Olea europaea var. sylvestris
AGTAATCCAGGCATGGACCACTGGCGAACTACAAAGAAAATGACGAGGTACCTTCAGGGGACCAAAGATTACATGCTTATGTACAGACGGACTGACAATCTAGAAGTGGTTGGCTACTCGAATGAGATTTTGCTGGCTGTGTTGATTCACGAAAATCAACATCTGGTTACATTTTTATGCTCGCTGGCGGAGCTATATCTTGGAGGAGTGTGAAGCAGGCCTTGACCGCTACTTCTACTATGGAGGTCGAGTTCATGTTTTGTTTTGATGCTGTCTCACATGGTGTGTGGTTGAAGAGTTTCATATCTGGGCTTAGAATAATTAATTCAGTTTCTAGGCCATTGAGATTGTACTGTGACAACTCAGCTACTGTGTTTATGGCTAAGAACAACAAGAGTGGTAGTCGAAGTAAACAAATCGACATTAAGTACTTAGCTATTAGAGAACATGTTAAGGAGAAGAAAGTGGTCATTGAGCACATTAGCACTTAGTTGATGATTGTTGATCCTTTCACTAAAGGCATGCCATCAAAGAATTTTAAAGATCATGTAGCGAGAATGAGACTTGGTTCCGTGATGTAATTTTATTGTATGCATTTGATGTTTTAATGAAACTCTTATTCAGTTAATATTTTCTCATTCGTTTTGTGCACATATTTGTATATTCATTTACCTTGAGAAATATCATTAAGTTTGGACCTTGAATAACCATAGGATTTTTTCATTATGTCATATGGGCTGGTGTTTAAGAAATATGATGTACTGTGATACATGGAAGATAATACTCGTTTTAGAGGACCTATCACTATGATTCATGTATTATATTTCTTATTATGATGAATGATGGTATGTATGTGTTTCGCGCGAGTAGTCGCTAACAATTAAAAATGGATCAGACGATTGTATAATGAACAAAGCTCTTGAGACAAAGTCCCAAAAAGGGATGTTTTATTGGCGATGACTTTACAATTGGAACTTAAACAGAATGCCTCCAAGGGGCCCAAGCACATGAGTACTGAAAGAAATGTTTAAGTCTAAATTAAGAAATTGAAATTACGTATTCTATGTTTGAGAGTGTTTGATTCGAGTCTTTTGCTCTGTCTTTTCTTCCTTTTATATTCCCTTGATGATCTCTTCGTGATCAACCGCTTAGAAACCACTTAATTTCTTTATAACTGTCCACTTTCTTCATGGTGGCCAACTTATCGTGGAACTGCTGCCACTACTCTTTGTCGTTCAACCATCTTCAATTGAACATCCTTGAATCGTGGAACGTGATAAGATTACTCAATAATTGCTTCGATAACTG
>NW_019250366.1:0-1308 GCF_002742605.1 Olea europaea var. sylvestris
TCAAAAATCAGTGTACAAATAGCAAAGTTCAATCGGTAAGAACCTTGCTACATGTACACTATGCTGTATACTTTAGTTTATACTTTACCACTTAACATTACCCTATCGGACGATTTATATTTCAAACAGTTTTCCCACCGAATTAACACTTGACAAAAATGCAAGTGTCAAACAACGAGTCAAAAATTAGTGTACAAATAGTAAAGTTCAATCGGTAAGAACCTTACTTCATGTGCACTATGGTGTACACTTTGGTTGACACTTTGTCCCATGACATTACCTCGTTGGACAGTTTAAATTTCAAACAGCTTTCCCATCTGACACTTGACAGCAATGCAAGTGTCAAACAACGTGTCAAAAATCAGTGTACAAATTTTAAAGTTCAATCGATTAGAAATGCAAGTTTCAAACAATGTGTCAAAAATAAGTGTACAAATAGCAAAGTTCAATCGTTAAGAATCTTACTACATGTACACTATGATGCACAGTTTAGTTTATACTTTACCACGTGACATTACCCTGTTGGACAGTTTCAATTTCAAACAATTTTCCAATCCAATTGACACTTGACAACAACACAAGTGTCAAACAATGTGTCAAAAATCAGTGTACAAATGACAAAGTTCAATCGGTAAGAACCTTGCTTCATGTACACTATGGTGTACAATTTAATTTAAACTTTGCCACGTGATGTATCCCTGTTGGACAGTTTAATTTTAAACAATTTTCTCATCCAATTGACACTTGACAACAATACAAGTGCCAAACAATGTGTCAAAAATTAGTGTACAAATAGTAAAGTTCAATTGGTAAGAACCTTGCTACATGTACACTATGATGTACACATTAGTTTACAATTTACCACTTGACATTACCCTGTCGTACAATTTAAATTTCAAACAATTTTCCTATCCAAAATACACTTGAAAATGATGCAAATGTCAAACAACGTTCAAAAATCAGTGTACAAATAGCAAAGTTCAATCGGCGAGAACCTTGCTTCATGTGCACTATGGTGTATACTTGAGTTTACATTTTACCACGTGACTTTATTACGTTGGATGGTTTAAATTTCAAACATTTTTTCCATCAAATTGACGCTTGACAACAATTCAAGTGTCAAACAACGATTCAAAAATCAGTGTACAAATAGCAAAGTTCAATCGGTAAGAACCTTCCTACATGTACACTATAGTGTGTACTTTAGTTTACACTTTATCACTTGACATTACCCTATTGGACAGTTTAAAATTAAAATAGTTTTTCCATCCAATTGACACTTGACAACAATGCAAGTGTCAAACAACA
>NW_019250367.1:0-6114 GCF_002742605.1 Olea europaea var. sylvestris
TACATTTAAATTCGCAATGCTCAAAAAAGGGCAAAAGTGTGAAAAAGAGTTAAGGCGATCCCAAACACACCAAAAATGTTCGATTTGAAAAATATGTATCGAATGGTGTTTAAAAGCTCTGAAAAGTATCAAATTGCACGAGTTTTATGAAAATGTGAAAATTTTTACAAAAGCATCTCACAATGTCCCAAAATATGCAAATATACTTAAACTTCAAAAATGAGCGAAATGCACCGAAGTTTACAAATAGGAAACGAAATTGCACCAAAATGTTACGAAACTCGCCAAAATGTGTTGAGAGAGGCAAAACATGGTGAAACCCTTCGAAATTTATAAAATTGAGTTAGAAAGCCCCTGAAATGTTCCAAAATGCACAATATTAACGCTGGAGGATAGCCCAAAGTGTTCTAAAACATATGAATCGAATTGTAGTGCTTCGGAATATTTCCAATGTGTGAATACTTGAATCGTATAAAAACATTATGCAATATGAGATTTCTATCAAAACAATCAAACAGGTTGGTATGCTACATGAAAATATACGAAAAATACATCAAAATAAATTGAAGTTCATAAAGCTTAAAAAAATGTAAAAACCACGAAAATGCATTAATGATATCCCATACATACCGAAATGTACAAAATGAATACATACGTGTTGAGACAAAGGCTTAAACGCTCTAAAAATTATCAAAGTGCACGAGTTACACCAAAATATTAAAAAATTTATCAAAGTGGGTCGAATATGGAATACGGCACATATATCAAAACTTGAAAATGAGCAAAATATACCAAAATCCACAAATATGAATTCAAATTGCTCGGAAATGAAACTCGCGAAAATGTATGACGATAGGCTAATCGTAGCTAAACCCTCCGAAATGTATGAAGTTGAACATATTCCAAAATGTGCAATATTGACACCAAAGGATGGTCCAATGTGTTCCAAACACGCAAATCGAATCATAGCACTCCAAGATATTTCCAAATGGGTAAATCCTTGAATCATACCTGAACATTAGAATTATGAGAATTGTATGAAAACAATGAAACACGTACCATATAACACAAAAAAACACAAAGAACACATCAAAATACACTAAAATTCGTGATATTCAATCAAAGAAAGCACAAAATAGGTTAAGGGGATCCTAGATACTCCGAAATGTGCAAATTGAAAAATTGTTATCGAGACCTACTTAAACACTCTGAAAAGTATCAAAATACACCAATTTTACCAAAATGAGAAAAAATTTATCAAAGCATTTCACAATGTCCCAGAATATGCAATTACACCTAAACTTGCAAAACGAGGGAAATTCACAAAAATCTACAAACATCAAACCAAATTGAACCAAAATGTTACGAAACTTGCCGAAATGTGTCGAGATGGGCGAAATATTTCTCAGTGTGTTAAGACTGGAATCGTATCTGAACGTTACGAAATACAAGATTTTGTATCAAAACAATCGAGCAAGTACCGTATTACAGGAAAATACACAAAGAACACATTAAAATACATTGAAAATTCTCAAACCTCAAAAAAATGGAAAAATTACGAAAATACATCAAAGAGATGCCAAACACACAAATATGAATCCAAATTGCCCCCAAAACAAAACTCGTAAAAAAGTATCAAGATAGGCTAATCATAGTTAGACCAACCGAAATGTATAAAATTGAGCCAAAATTCCTTGAAAATGTTCCAAAATACGCAATAATGACACCGAAGGATAGCCTAAAGTGATCCAAATTGAATCGTAGCACTTCAAGATACTTTCAAAAGTGTGAATACTCAAATCGTACATGAACGTAACAAATTATGAGAATCGTATCAGAATTATCAACCACGTACCACATTACACGAAAATACACTAAGAACACATCAAAATACATTGAAATTCATAGAGCTCAAGAGGGCAAAAAGTGCAAAAATGAATTAAGGGGGATCCAAAACACATCGAAATGTGCAAAATTGACAAATAGGCATTGACATGTGCATAAATGCTTTAAAACGTATCAAAATGCATGAGTTTACCAAAATGTGAAGAAATTTATTGAAACGTTTCATAATGCCCCATAATACGCAAATATACCTAAACTTGTAAAATCAGGAAAATGCACCAAAATCCACAAATATAAGACCAAATTGCACTGAAATATTATGGATACTCGCCAAAACGTGTCAATATAGGTAAAACATGGCCAAACACTCCGAAATGTAGAAAATTGAGCCAGAATGTAGCCAGAATATTCCAAAATATGCAATATGTCACCAAAAAATGGGCCAAAGTGTTCTAAAACACGCGAATCAAATCATAGCACTACGAGATATTTCCAAATGTGTAAATGCTCAAATCATACCTGAATATAATGAATTACAAGAATTGTATCAAGACAATGAAACACGTGCCATATTACATGAAAATGCACAAAAAACAAGTCGAAATACATTGAAATTGCGAAGCTCAAAAAGGTCAAAACGGTGCTATGCGTTAAGAGGATCCCAAACACACCGAAATGTGCGAATTGAAAAATAGTTATCGAAAAGTTCTGAAATGCTCTAAAAAGTATCAAAATGCATGAGTTTACTAAAATGAGAAAAATATTATCAAAGCATTTCACTATGTCACTAAATACGCAATTATACCTAAACTTACAAAATGACTAAACTGCACCTAACTCCACAAACATCAAACGAATTGTACTAACCCTCTGAAATATATAAAATTGACCCCAAAATGCCCCGAAATGTTAAAAAATGCTAAATATTGACGCTAAAGGATGGCCCAAAGTGTTCCGAAGCATGTGAATCGAATTTTATCTCTCTGAAATATTTTCAAATGTGTGAATACTGGATCGTATCTGAACATTACGAAATACAAGATTTGTGTCAAAACAATCTAAAGACTGTAGCTCTCCTAGATATTACCGAAATGTGCGAAATGGATAAATATGTATCGAGACCTGCATATATGCTCTAAAGATTATCAAAGTGCACGAGTTATATCGAAATGTTCAAAAATTTAACAAAGCGACTCAAATATCCCAGAATATGCCACATCTACCCAGGGGCGGACCCACATGGGGTCATGTGGGGTCAAATGACCCCACAGTTTTTTTTCCTTTTTTTTTTTTTTTTTTTTTTTCGTTTTTGCCCCTCAAAAAAAAAATTGGGTTTGGGGTTCCAAAATTGAATCAAGGTATTACAATTCACGAGTTTAACAAATTCGAAAAAAAATTATCAAAGCATGTCAAATTGTGAAAAAAATTACCAAATCATTTCGAAATGTCCCAGAATACGTAATTATACCTAAACTTTCAAAACGAGCGAAATGTACGAAAATCCACAAGTATGTGACCAAATTGCATCGAAATGTTACAATACTCGCCAAAATGTGTATTGGGAAAACATAGTCAAACGCTTCGAAACATAGAAAATTGGGACCAAATGATAGCCTTAAGAGTCCATAAATATGAAATCGATTTGCACAAAATCGTGATGAAACTCGCCAAAATGTATCAAGATTGGTTAAACATGGCTAAATCGTTCTCAATATATAAAATTTAGAATAAATGTCCCAAAATGATCCAAAATAAGCGATACTGACATCGGAGGATGGCCGAAAGCGTTCAAACATACGTCAAACGAATCACAACCCTCTGAACTATTTCCAAATGTGTGAAAAGTCGAATCGTTCCAAAACATAACAAGTTATGAGTATTTTATCAAAACAATCAAGCATGTTCCATATTACCCGAAAAAACACAAAGAACACTGCAAAACATATTGATAATTGCAAAGATTAATAAAATTCTAAAAACTAAAAAAATACATAAAGGGGATCCCAAGCACACCAAATGGTGCGAAATTGACAAATAGGTGTTGAGATATGCTTGAACACTCAGAGATGGTATTACAATTCACGAGTTTAACAAATTCGAAAAAAAATTATCAAAGCATGTCAAATTGTGAAAAAAATTACCAAATCATTTCGAAATGTCCCAGAATACGTAATTATACCTAAACTTTCAAAACGAGCGAAATGTACGAAAATCCACAAGTATGTGACCAAATTGCATCGAAATGTTACAATACTCGCCAAAATGTGTATTGGGAAAACATAGTCAAACGCTTCGAAACATAGAAAATTGGGACCAAATGATAGCCTAAAGAGTCCATAAATATGAAATCGATTTGCACAAAATCGTGATGAAACTCGCCAAAATGTATCAAGATTGGTTAAACATGGCTAAATCCTTCAAAATATATAAAATTTAGCATAAACACCCCAGCATGATCCAAAATATGTGATACTAACATCGAAGGATGGCCGAAATCGTTCCAAAATACGTCAAACTAATCTCAGCGCTCCGAGTTATTTCCAAATGTGTGAATAGTCGAATATATCAAAACATAACGAGTTATGAAAATTTTATCAAAACAATCAAGCACATCCCATATTACACAAAAAATACAAAGAACACAGGAAAACATATTGATAAATGCAAAGCTTTAAAAATAACTAGAAAGAAAGAAAATGCATAAAGGGTTCCAAGCACACCGAAATGAGCGAAATTGACAAAAAGGTATTGATATGTGCTTAAAGGCTCGGAGATGGTACCCCAATTCACGAGTTTTACCAAAATGCGATAAAATTTATCAAACCATGTCAAAATATCCCAGAATACGTCAAGTATACCTAAACACGCAAAATGAGCGAAACGCACGAAAATCAAGAAGTGTGCGACTAAATTGCACCTAATGCCACAGAAATGTTCCAAAATGTGCAATATTGACACCGAACAATTGCCCAAAGAGTCAATAAATATGAAATCGAATTCCACCAAAACGTGATGAAACTGGCTGAAATGTATCAAGCTTGGTTAAACATGGCTAAATCCTTTGAAATATATAAAATTTAAACCCGGTTTGAGCCCCATTATCACTCATTAAAATTCATTACAACAAATTATTTTTCAATTTTTTCAGGAACTGTGGCCCCCATGTGTCATACCATTCAGAGAGTACAGCTTGTGTGTACAACAAGAGTAATTAATTGTGCCACAAAATTACGGTCCGACCCTCCCAGACTTGCCCTCAATTTTTGGGTCAGTGAGGGGCATATTGATAATATAGTGTGGACAAGGGAGGGTGTTTTTGTCCTTTGGACCAAAGGTTCACTTCAAAAAACGAGATTATCTGGTAACTTAGAAGGAAATGACAGATGTGGACCCTACTTAGTCAAAAAAGGAGGTTGAAAGTTGGAATAAAAATTTAATGTAATGGGAAAAAATGGGGGCAAAACAGAACATTAGCATAAATGCCCAAAAACGATCCAAAATGAGCGATATGGACATCGAAGGATGGCCGAAAGCATTTCAAAATATGTCAAACGAAGCATAGTGCTCCAAGCTATTTCCAAATGTGTGAATAGTCAAATCGTACCAAAACATAAGGAGTTGTGAGAATTGTATCAAAACAACCAAACACGTCCCATATTACATGACAAAACACAAAGAACAGAGCAAAAAATATTGATGAATGCAAAGCTTGAAAAATGACTAGAAAGTATGAAAATACATAAAGGGGATCCCAAGCATCCCGACATGTGCAAAATTGACAAATAGGTATTGAGATGTGCCTGAATGCTTTGAGACGGTATCACAATTCATGAGTTTTACAAAATTCGAAAAAAAATTATCGAAGCATGTAAAAATGTGAAAAAAAAATTACCAAAACATTTTGAGATGTCCCAGTATACGTAAATACACCTAAACTTCCAAAACGAGCGAATTGCACGAAAATCCACAAGTATGAGACCAAATTGCACCGAAATGTTACTATACTCTCCAAAATGTGTCAGCATAGGCAAAACAGACTCGAACGCTTTGAAACGTACAAAATTTAGCCCTAATGCAACGGAAATGTTCAAAAATGCGCAATATTGACACCAAATGAGAGTGCAAAGAGTCCAGAAATATGAAACCGAATTCCTCCAAAGCGTGATGAAACTCGCCAAAATGTATCAAGATTGGTTAAACATGGCTAAATCCTTCGAAATGCATAAAATTTATCATAAATGCCCCCAAAATGATCCAAAATAAGCGCTA
>NW_019250367.1:12505-30082 GCF_002742605.1 Olea europaea var. sylvestris
GTGCAATAGACAATGGTATCAGAGCAAGGTTATAATTCTGACTATCCATGTACATGATCTCAGAGTATGAACGAGCACAGCTATGCCTGTAAGTTTTATTTTGTTGTATTTTTCTTTTTGCATACTTTATGAATGATATTGGCCAATCTTTATTTGCAACCATGGTGAGAACCAAAGATGCCAGTAGTTTCGCTAGAACTCTAGGACGAGACATCTATTCAAGATGACAGTCGTGATATTGTTATTGATAGACTTACGAAACTAGTTGAGGCCAAACTCAATAGATTCAGCAGTTAATACAATAAAGGGAAAGGGAAGAACAACAAGGGCTGAATTCTTGCAACCCCAACAAAGGAATGAACATATTGAGATAGTTGGGGAAAGATTTAGAAAATTAAACCTTCCAATATTTGAGGATATATTAGATCCAACGACAGAAAAGGATTGGTTGAGAACTTTAGAGAATATGTTGAGTACACGAGAGTTTCAAAAGTAGAGGAAGGTTTGTGCATCCTTTATGGTAGGAGGTAGTGTTGGACACTGGTAGGACACGATGAACAACATAGATGATATCAATTCTATGAAATGGGATAGATTTAAGGAGCTAATTCCTAATAAATATTTTATAGCCCCAGTTCGTGCCATGAAGATGCATGAATTTATTCAGTTGAGACAAGGAGGAATTATCGTAGGAGATTATTTTCATAAATTTGAAGAACTATCTAGATTTGAAACCTCTATGTTAATGTTGATGCACTGAAAGTAGAAAGATTTCTTGAAGGACTAGGACCAGAATTATATAGAAATGTAAGCATGGCAAGAATTCAATGTGCTTCATAATCCTAGATAGCGGAGAGAGCATTAGTCGCAGAACAGGCTGAACAAAGAATTAGTTGTGCACTAGAGGCTCGACAACATTTAGACAGGGTCAAGGCTCTACTACTTTTCCCCACAAATTGATGGTCAAACCAAAGTAGTGAATAGGACATTGTCTACTTTGTCGAGGGCTATTATTAAAAAGAACATCAAAACTTGGGAAGAGTGTCTGCCACACGTTGAGTTTGCTTATAATCATACTGTTCATTCTCCTACCAACTCGTCATCATTTGAAATTGTTTGTGGTTTCAACACTTTAGCTCCATTAGATTTAACACTATTACCCTTGTCTGAATCTGCTAATTTGGACCAAATGAAAAAGGCTGAATTTGTTAGGCAGACACATGAGAAGGCAAGACTCAACATTGAGGGAAAGACGGAGCATACGCAAAACAAAGCTATCAAAGGGCGATGAAAGCTGATTTTTGAACTTGGCAATTGGGTTTGGTTGCACATGAGGAAAGAGAGATTTCTGACACCAAGGCTTCCCAAGGGAGATGGACCTTTTCAAGCTCTTGAGCATATCAATGACATTACCTACAAGTTGGAATTTCCAAGTGATTACAATGTTAGTGCCACTTTCAATTTTAATGATTTAAGATCTTTTGATGTAGGCATCATTTGAGGACAAATCCTTTTCAAGAGGAGGCGAATGATGAGAGTATGTCTAATAAATGGAATGCAGATCCTAGTCAAGTTCCAATTGGTTTACAAGAGCTCGAGCTAAAAGGTTCAAGGAAACTCTCAATGGACTGATTCAAAACATTTGGACTGAGGTGAATAAGATGGAAGCCCAAGGAAGACGCTCCAGGTGTTCCACAAGAATGGATTTCCATGATTCAAGCCTTCGAATAATCAAGCAATAAAATTCTTCAAGGAGACAACTCAAGATTGTGGGTATTAAAGGAAAAGGTTCCTAACTTGGTGACTTGCACGATTTTGGTTGGCTGCCATTTAGAAAGGGAATCTTCTTAATATGGCTGAATTGTTAGGTTTGAGTGCCAATTTATATACTTTCCTTATTTGAAGGTGGAATAAGGATGATTTAAGGAGTTCCATTAGGGATCAATTTGCAAAATTTATGGTAATGAATTTGGGATTTTCCTGTTGTCAAATTTGTGGACCTCCTCGTATTTAAATAGCTATTAGCTTGATGAATAAAGCAATTTTAGATTTTCAGTAAAAAAATTTGTGAGAGTAAATTCTCTTTGTTTCTTCTAGAACTTTTGAACTTATCGGAGTTTTCCGTGGCGTTCACCTATCAACTTATCAATCAATCCCTCCATAATTGATTGCGGCATTTTAATTATACCAAGGTTCTTGTTTCAGTATAAGCAAGGGTTGGTGTCATATAAACCTATTCGTTCTCATTATACCAAGGTTCATGCTTCAATATAAGCCCCCATTTTCTAGAAATGAAAATGGGTGGAATAGTATTTTTTGAATAATGAGTGGTTGAGAAAGAAAGATAAGTTTTCGATTTATGTGTAATATTATTTTATGGAAGATTGTGTGGTTGAAAATAGCAGAGAGAAAAACGGAATGTGATGTAATGAAATTTAATGCGGTTCAAACAGGGCCTAAGCAACTGGTCGCGATGTCATCCAAATCTGTTCCTAGATGATCTTGGAGCATTTTTTGATCCACCTTGCTCTCTCTCAACTTCTTGGCATGGATCATATCATTGGCACATTCGGCGAGTATTCATAACATTTAGGTACAATTTGGTCTCATATTTGTGGATTTTGGTGCATTTCGCTCATTTTACAGGTTTAGGTATATTTGCATATTTTGGGACATTACTAAGCAATTTGGTAATTTTTTCACATTTTTTAAAATTCGTGCATTTTGATAGGTTTCAAAGCATTTAAGCACATCTCGATGCCTATTTGTCAATTTCTCACATTTCCATGTGTTTGGGATCCCCTTAACGCTTTTTCCTACTTTTTGATTCTCTTTTGAGCTTTGTGAATCTCTATGTATTTTGATATAAGTTTTGTGTAATATGGTACGTGTTTTATGGTTTTGATACGATTCAAGTATTCATCACACATTTGGAAATATCTCAGAACGCTAAGATTTGTTTGACATATTTTTTGACACTTTTTGGCCATCTTTCGATGTCGATATATCGTATTTTTGGAACATTTTGGGAGAATTTATGCTCAATTTTGCACATTTCATAGGTTTTAGAGATGTTTACCCTATCTTGATTCATTTTGGAGAGTTTCTTCATATTGTGGTGCAATTCGGTTTTATGCTTGTGGATTTTCATGCATTTCGCTCATTTTCCAAGTTTGGTAAAACTCGTGAATCAAACCTTTTTGGAGCGTGTAAGCACATCTCAGTACCTATTTATCAATTTTGAACTTTTCGGTGTGCTTGGGATGCCCTTAATGCATTTTCATACTTTTTGGCCTTTTTTGATCTTTGTATTTATAAATGTATTTTGACGTGTTTGTGTTTTTTCGTGTAATATGGCAAGTTTGATTGTTTTGATACAATTCTCATAACTTGTTATGTTTAGGTTCGATTCGACAGTTCACAAATTTAGAAGTAGCTCGGAGCATTGAGATTCATTTGACGTATTTTGGAATGCTTTGGGCCATCCTTCGATATCAATATTGCTTATTTAGGATAATTTTGGGAGCATTTATGCTAAATTTTTATAGACTTCGAAGGATTTAGTTATGTTTAACCCATCTTGATACAATTTGGCAAGTTTCATCACGTTTTGGTGGAATTCGGCTTCATATTTGTGGACTCCAGAGCATTCCGCTCATTTTCCAAGTTTAGGTATTTTTGGCATATTTTCTGGGACATTTTGACACACTTTGATAAACTTTTACACATTTCGGTAAAACTCATGCATTTTGATACTTTTAAGAGCGTTTAAGCACGTTTTAATTCCTCTTTGTCAATTTCACACATTTCGAAGTGTTTGGGATCCCCTTAATGCATTTTCATACATGTTGCCCTTTCTTTGAGATTTGTGATTTTCAACGTATTTCCATGTGTTCTTTGTGTATTTTCGTGTAATATGGTATGTGCGTGATTCTTTTTAAACAATTCTCATAATTCATGATCAGGTACGATTTGAGTATTCACACATTTGAAAAGATCTCGGAGCACTACGATTCGATTCGCGTGTTTTGGAGCACCTTGGGAAATCTTTTGTGTTAGTATCGCGCATTTTGGAGTATTTTGGGTGCATTCTAGCTCAATTTAATGCATTTCAAAGGGTTAGGCTATGTTTTGCATATCTTGACACGTTTTGGCGAAACCTTTTGGTGCAATTTGGTTTCATATTTATGGATTTTTGTCAATTTCGTTCATTTTACAAGTTTCGGTACATTTGCATATTGTGGGACTCTACAAAATGCTTTCATGTTCTTTTTCACATTTTGGAAAAAATCGAGCATTTTGATACTTTCAGAACTTTCAGCATGTCTCGATACCTATTTTTCAATTCACACAGTTTTTTGGGATGTACTTAACGCATTTTTGTACCAATTGCCCTTTTTGAGTTTCACAAATTTCAATGTTTTGATTTGTTCTTTGTCTAATTTCGTGTATATATAGTACATATTTGACTGATTTGATGGAGTTATCGTCATTCATTACGTTCGGGTACGATTCGTGTATTTACACATTTGGAAATATGGAGTACTACAATTCGATTCACATGTATTGGAAACTCTTTGGGCCATCCTTTGGTGTCAATATTGGGTGTTTCGGAACATTTCCATTCTAGTGATTTTGGTTCCTAAGAAGGATGGGATGTGGAGAATGTGCATTGATTGCTTGCTAGTTGACAATGTAAAAGTAGAATATTGACATCCTATTCCTTGCTTAGACAACAAGTTAGATGAATAGCATGGTGCTTATGTATTTTCTAAGATCGATTTAAAAAGTGGATACCCACAAATAAGGATTAAAGAGGGCAACAATTAGAAAACCGCTTTCAAAATGAAACATGGTTTATATGAGTGGTTATTTATGCCATTTGGATTAACAAATGCATTGAGCACCTTCGTACGATTAATGAATCATGTTTTACGTGCTTTCATAGGCAGATATTTTGCTGTCTTTTTTGATGTTATACTCATTTATAGGAAAAATGTGGATGATCATGTTGTGCATTTAAAGTCAGTTTTGGATATACTTAGAAAGGAGAAATTATTTGCTAACCTGAAGAAGTGGACCTTTTGCACCGACAAACTTGTGTTTCTAGGTTTTGTTGTGAGCCCAGCAGGAATACAGGTTAAAGAAGAGAAGATCCATACAATTCAAGAATGGCCGAGTCCCACATGTGTGAGTCATGTTCGTAGTTACTGTTCCAGTGATTTTGGTTCCCATTATGTGGAGAATATGCATTGACTACCTCAAATAAGGAGGAAAGAGGGCAATGAGCGGAAAACTACTTTTAAAACGAAACATGGTTTGTATGACTAATGCACCTAGTACCTTCATTCGATTGATGAATCATGTTTTGCGTACTTTCATAGACAGATTTATTGTTATCTATTTTTATGATATACTCATTTATAACAAAAATTTGGGATGATCATGTTGTGCATTTAAAGTCAGTTTTGGATGTACTTAGAAAGAAGAAGTTATTAGCTAACTTGAAGAACTGCGCCTTTTGCACCGATAAACTTGTGTTTCTTGGTTTTGTTGTGAGCGTACAAGGAATACAAGTTGACAAAGAGAAGATCCATGCGAATTAGGAAAGGCCGAGTCCCATGAATTAATGTTAGATGAACTGCACGGTGCTTATGTATTTTCTAAGATTGATTTAAAGAGTGGATGCCCTCAAACAAGGATGAAAGAGGGCGATGAGTGGAAAATTGCTTTTGAAACGAAACATGGTTTGCTCATATGAGTGGGGTTATTTATGCCATTTGGATTAACTAATGCACCAAGTACCTTCATTCAATACATTAATCATGTTTTGTTTGTTCTTGTGTTTCTTGGTTTTGTTTCGAGTGCATGAGGAATACAGTTTGATGAAGAGAAGATCCATGCGATTCAGGAATACCTGGGTCCCATGAGTGTGAATCATCTTCATAGTTGCCATTCCAATGATTTTGGTTCCTAAGAAGGATGGGACGTGGAGAATGTGCATTGACCGCCTACTAGTTGACAATATAAAAGTAAATTATCGACATCCTATTCCTTGCTTAGATGACATGTTCTAACTGCATGGTGCTTATGTTTTTTCTAAGATTGATTTAAAGAGTGGATACCCTCAAATAAGGATGAAAGAGGGTGATGAGTGGAAAATTACTTTTAAAATGAAATGTGGTTTGTATGAGTGGGGTAAGTTATGCCGTGTGGGTTGACTAACGCACCACTCACCTTCATCTGATTAATGAATCATGTTTTGCGTGCTTTCATAGATAGATTTGTTGTTTTCTATATTGATGATATACTAATTTATAGCGAAAACTTGGATGATCATGTTGTGCATTTGAACTCAATTTTGGAAGTACTTAGAAAGGAGAAGTTATTTGCTAACCTGAACAAGTACACCTTTTACGTTGACAAACTTGTGTTTCTTGGTTTTGTTGTGAGCACACAAGGAATACAGGCTGATGAAGAGAAGAACCAAGCGATTTAGGAATGTCCGAGTCCCACAAGTGTGAGTCATGTTCTTAGTTGTCGTTCCAGTGATTTTGGTTCCTAAGAAGTATTGGATGTGGAGAATGTGCATTGACTGCCTGTTAGCCTACAATATAAAAGTAAAATATCGACATCCTATTCCTCGCTTAGAGGACATGTTAGATGATTTGCAGGGTGCTTATGTATTTTCTAAGATTGATTTAAAGTGTGGATATCTGCAAATAAGGATGAAAGAGGCCGATGAGTGGAAAACTGCTTTTAAAACCAAACATGGTTTGCATGAGTGGGGTTAGTTATGCCGTTTGGATTAACTAATGCACCGATATTCATCTTTTGCGTGCTTTCATAGGCAGATTTGTTGTTGTCTATTTTTATGATATACTCATCTATTACAAAAACTTGGATGATCATGTTGCACATTGAAAGTCAGTTTTGGATGAACTTAGAAAGGAGAACTTATTTGCTAACCTAAAGAAGTGGACCTTTTGCACCGACAAATTTGTGTTTCTAGGTTTTGTTGTGAGTACACAAAGAATACAGGTTGACAAAGAGAAGATCCATGCGATTCAAGAATGACCGCGTCCCACGAGTGTGAGTCGTGTTCGTAGTTGTTGTTCCAGTGATTTTGGATCCTAAGAAGGATAGGATGTGGAGAATGTGCATTGATTGCCTGCTAGTTGATAACATAAAGTAATATGTTGACGTCCTATTCCTTGCTTATCGACATATTATATGAACTGCATGGTGATTATGTATTTTCTAAGATTGATTTAAAGAGTGGATACCCTCAAATCAGGAGGAAAGAGGGCAACGAGCGGAAAACTGCTTTTAAAACGAAACATGGTTTGTATGAGTGGGGGTTATTTCGTTTCGATTAACTAATGCACCAAGTACCTTTATTCGATTGATGAATCATGTTTTGTGTGCTTTCATAGGCAGATTCGACTATTCACACATTTAGAAAATAGCTCGGAGCCCCGAGATTTTTGATGTATTTTGGAACGCTTTGGGCCATCCTTCGATATCAATATTGCTTAATTAGAATCATTTTGGGGGCATTTATGCTAAATTTTATATACTTGGAAGGATTAAGCTGTATTTAACCTATCCTGATACATTTTGGCGAGTATCATCATGTTCTGGTGAATTTGGTTTCGTATTTCTGGACTCCAGGGCACTCCACTCATTTTGCAAGTTCAGGTATATTTGGTGTATTTAGGGATATTTTGACACGCTTCGATAAACTTTTACACATTTGGGTAAAACTTGTGCATTTTGATACTTTTATACGCGTTACCCCTTTCTTCGAGATTTGCGATTTTCAACGTGTTTCCATGAGTCCTTTTTTTTTCGTGTAATATGGTATGTGCATGATTATTTCTAAACAACTCTCGTAAGTCATGACGTTCAGGTATGATTCGAGTATGCATTTGAAAAATATCTTGAAGCGCTACAATTTGATTCGTGTGTTTTGGAGCACTTTGGGAAATCTTTTTACGTCAGCGTTGCATATTTTGGAGTATTTCAGGTGCATTCTGGCTCAATATTTTGCGTTACAGAGGGTTAGGCTATGTTTTGCCTATCTTGACATGATTTGGCGAAACTGTTTGGTGCAATTTGGTTTCATATTTATGGATTTTGGTCAATTTCGCTCATTTTGATACTTTTCAAAATTTTCAGCACATCTCGACACCTATTTTTCAATTCGCACAGTTTTTTGAGATCTCCTTAATGCATTTTTGTACCATTTGCCCTTTAAGAGTTTTACAAATTTCAATGTTTTGATTTGTTCTTTGTGTAGTTTCGTGTAATATAATACAAGTTTGACCGATTTGATGAAATTATCATGATTTGTTACATTCGGGTACGATTCATGCATTCCACTCATCTCGTAAGTTTAGGTATATTTGCGTTTTTTGGGACATTACGAAAGGATTTCGTAATTTTTTTCACATTTTTGTAAAATTCGTGCATTTTGATAGGTTTCAAAGCATTTGGGCACATGTCAGTGTCTATTTGACAATTCCTCACATTTCTACGCATTTGGGACCCCTTAATGCATTTTTGTACTTTTTGCCCCTCTTTTGAGCTTTGTGAATTTCAATGTATTTTGATGAGTTAAAAGTGTAGTTTTGTCATTTTGATACGCATTTGATGGTTTTGATACAGTTCGAGTATTCACACATTTGGAAATATCCCGAAGCGCTAAGATTTGTTTGACAAATTTTGGGACACTTTTGAGCCATCGTTCAATGTCAATATATAGCATTTTTGGAACATTTTGGGAGCATTTTTTATGCTCAGTTTTGCACATTTTTAAGGGTTTTGATATGTTTACCCTATCTTGACTCATTTTGGAGAGTTTCATCATATTGTGGTGCAATTCGGTCTCATATTTGTGGATTTTGTTTCATTTCACAAGTTTAGGTATATTTGCAAATTTTGGGACATTATGAAAGGATTAGGTAAAATTTTTTCACATTTTTGTAAAATTCGAGCTTTTTGATAGGTTTCAAAGCATTTAAGCACGTCGCGATGCCTATTTGACAATTCCTCACATTGCAATGCATTTGGGATACCCTTAATGCATTTTTGTACTTTTTGCCCCTCTTTTGAGCTTTGTGAATCTCGATGTATTTTGATGAGTTAAAAGTGTAGTTTTGTATATTTTGATACGCATTTGATTGTTTTGATACAGTTCGAGTATACACACATTTGGAAATATCTCGGAGCGTTAAGAATTTGTTTGAGGAATTTTGGGACACTTTTAGGCCATCCTTCGATATCAATATTGCTTAATTAGGATCATTTTGGGGGCATTTATGCTAAATTTTATATACTTGGAAGGATTTAGCTGTATTTAACCTATCTTGATACATTTTGGCGAGTTTCATCATGTTTTGGTGAATTCGGTTTCGTATTTGTGGACTCCGAGGCACTCCGCTCATTTTGCAAGTTCAGGTACATTGGCGTATTCGGGGATATTTTGACACGCTCTGATAAACTTTTACATATTTGGGTAAAACTCGTGCATTTTGATACTTTTAAGTGCTTTTAAGCACGTCTCAATTCCTGTTTGTCAATTTTGCACATTTTGGAGTGTTTGGGATCCCCTTAGCGTATTCTCATACGTTTTGCCTATTTCTTCGAGATTTGCAATTTTCAAAGTATTTCTATGAGTTCTTTTTTTCGTGTAATATGGTATGTGCATGATTGTTTTGAAACAATTCTCGTAATTCATGACATTCAGGTACGATTCGAGTATTCACACATTTGAAAATATCTCGGAGAGCTACGATTCAATTCGTGTGTTTTGGAGCACTTTGGGAAATCTTATACATTAGCATTGTATTTTGGAGAATTTCGTGTGCATTATGGCTCAATTTTATGCATTTCAGAGGGTTTGGCTATGTTTTGCCTATCTTGACACGTTTTGGCGAAACCGTTTGGTGCAATTCGATTTCAAATTTATGGATTTTGGTCAATTTCGCTCATTTTGATACTTTTCAGAATTTCAGCACGTCTTGACACCTATTTTTCAATTCGCACGGTTTTTTGGGATCTCCTTAACTCATGTTTGTACCATTTTCCCTTTATGAGTGTGATGCCCCGAACTTAAGCTTCGAGTGTCACGTACTAAACATAAAAACTGCCGCCTTCGCTACATGTAAATACTCTTAAATAAAAGTATTACATGTTAGAAACTTATTTTCAATTTGGTAAAATATCTCTCATGAAATTTAATGGCCAGCAGAAGTGCATGTCGACATGAAATTATACTTTACATTTACGGACTTGGCACTGCCACAGTTAGTTGGGGCAGCAAGTTCAACTATTTTTATAAAATTCATCCCAACTCCATTTTCTATGAAATTTGCGGCATTAGAAAGATATTTTCAAGTAGTTTTCTAGCTTAAAATATGAAAAATTTCCAAGATCATATGATATGGGCGTTTTACTGAAAACAGTGAGATATTGCACAGAAAGTTCAGATTGACCCTTCAACACTTAAAAATTCATATCTCAGGCCACGGTTATCTAATTTGAGTGATTCTTGCGCCCATATTAAGACTACTCAAAGAGAAACGTAGCAATATTTTTTGAGTCTCAAATAGACGTTTATGGAATCAGAAATAACGTTTTGAAGTTGACCTAAAAACTGTCCCGTTTCTGCCTTTTTATCAGTTGCAAGGGAAAGTCTAAAAAAAAAAACGTCTCTTAACATAACATGGAAGATATGATTACATAATTTACTTCCGGTGCCATATTACATCATGTCTTATACATGTTTTTATATAATAACATAAGAAAAACATATGGAAACCAGTCAAACAAAACATACAAAGAAGAAACTTCGATGTAAAATAACTTTGTCCTTAACCCATCATCAATTATGCCGACTGACTTCCACTAACTCCACAATTATGGATCTGAAAATTTAGTTTGGAATACTATGAGTATAAAGAATACTCAGTAAGATACCATACTTGGATTTAACATGTTAATACTGCACAAAAGAATGCATTCAAACACATACTTGCACATTTCGACTTGCCGGTGCCCTTTGGACTTGTCTTAAGGCATAAATAGATATCTAACTTTGTGGACTTGTCCACGTCTTTCATATTATGGTTTCATGCATAGCTTAAGCATAAATATTACCATGAAATCCTACCACTTAAGCATAGAAAATATCTTACTATAAAACTTGAAGAAATCTCGGTTGAAAGATGAATTGAGAGTGCTAGGCTTTGTCCCCTTTTCCTCACGTATTCACTGCCCTTTCTTACAAGTGATATTCTATTTTTTTTTTTCAAGGGAAATAAATGGCAGCAACATTTCTTATTTAAAGGTAAGAGGACTTAATGATTAAGTAAAGGTGACTCTTCAACAATTGTCTCCACGTGGGTTGCATGGATGCACTTCATAAATTTAACTAAACACCTCATGCTTAAGTTAGCCACCTCATGCTTGCCTTAGCCTCCTCATGCTTGCTTGTTACCTCACTACAAAGATAACATTCTACTCTCGGCCAAGTGGAAAAAAAAATGCTTATCTTTAGTAATTAGGTGTAAAATTTGACATTTATCCCAAATCCCTAATTAACTAATTTTGGTAAACTTTTAATAAATTGACCAATGCAAATTTGGCAACCATTAATAATTTTGGCCATATTAAATTTTGAAAAGTTAAATTGCTATCTTAAAAATTAAATGAGCACAAAATTTTGGAGTATTACAATGAGTTTCGCGAATTTCAATGTTCTGACTTGTTCTTTGTGTATTTTCATGTAATATAGCACGTGTTTGACTGATTTGATGCAATTATCATGATTCATTACGTTCGGGTACGAATCATGTATTTTAAACATTTGGAAATTTGTCAGATTGGGCCATCCCTTGGTATCAATATTTGGCATTTTGGAACATTTCGAGGGCATTTGAGCTCAATTTTATACATTTCAGAGTGTTTGGCTGTGTTTAGTATTGGCGCATTTGGCTAGCATTCGTGACAATTCGGTGCAATTCGATCTCATATTTGGGGATTTTGGTGCATTTTGCAAGGTTAGGTATATTTGCTTATTCTGGTACATTACGAAAGGATTTGGTTAAATTTTTCACATTTTTGTAAAATTCGTGCATTTTGATAGGTTTCAAGGCATTTAAGCACGTCTCGATGCCTATTTGACAATTCCTCACATTTCGATGCATTTGGGATCCCCTTAATGCATTTTCGTACTTTTTGCCCCTCTTTTGAGCTTTGTGAATCTCGATGTATTTTGATGAGTTAAAAGTGTAGTTTTGTATATTTTGATACGCATTTGATGGATTTGATACGGTTCGAGTATTCACACATTTGGAAATATCTCGGAGCGCTAAGATTTGTTTGACGAAATTTGGGATAATTTTGGGCCATCTTTCGATGTCAATATATCTCATTTTGGAACATTTTGGGAGCAATTATGCTCAATTTTGCACATTTCATAGGGTTTCGATATGTTTACCCCATCTTGATTCATTTTGGAGAGTTTCGTCATATCGTGGTGCAATTTGGTTTTATGATTGTGGATTTTCATTCATTTTCCAAGTTTAGATATATTTGGCATATTTTGGGACATTTTGCCTCGCTTTAACAATCCTTTTCGAACCTTGGTAAAACTCGTGAATTTGAAACCTTTTCGGAGCGTTTAAGCACATCTCAATACATAAATATTTGTCAATTTCGCACATTTCAATGTGCTCAGACTTTTTTTAGCTTTGCATTAATAAATGTATTCTGATGTGCTTGTTTGTGATTTTTTGTGTAATACTGCACGTTCAATTATTTTGATACAATTCTCATAACTCGTTATGTTTAGGTACGATTCGACTATTCACCCATTTAGAAAATAGTTCGGAGAGCTGAGATTTTTGACGTATTTTGGAACGCTTTGGGCCATTCTTGGATATCAATATTAATTAATTAGGATCATTTTGGTGGCATTTATACTAAGTTTTATATACTTGGAAGGAATTAGCTGTATTTAACCTATCTTGATACATTTTGGCGAGTTTCATCTTGTTCTGGTGAATTTGGTTTCATATTTGTGGACTCCAGGGCACTCCACCCATTTTACAAGTTCAGGTACATTTGGCGTATTTGTGGACATTTTGACACGCTTTGATAAACTTTTACACATTTGGGTAAAACTCGTGCATTTCGATACTTTTAAGAAGCCCATCTCAGTTCCTGTTTGTCAATTTCGCACATTTTGGAGTGTTTAGGATCCTCTTAGCGCATTCTAATACGTTTTGCCCCTTTCTTCGAGATTTATGATTTTCAATGTATTTCCACGAGTTCTTTTTTCTTTTTTTTCATGTAATATGGTACGTGCATAATTACTTTTAAACAATTCTCATAATTCATGATGTTTAGGTACAATTCGAGCATTCGCACATTTGAAAATATGTTGGAGCGCTATAATTCGATTTGCGTGTTTTGGAGCACTTTGGGAAATCTTTTTATGTCAGCATTGCATATTTTGGAGTATTTCGAGTGCATTATGGCTCAATTTTATGCATTTAAGAGGGTTAGGCTATGTTTTCCCTAACTTGACACGTTATGGCGAATCTGTTCAGCGCAATTTGGTTTCATAATTATGGATTTTGGTCAATTTCGCTCATTTTGATACTTTTCAGAACTTTCATCACGTCTCGACACCTATTTTTCTATTCACAATTTTTTGGGATCTCCTTAACACATTTTTGTACCATTTACCCTTTATGAGTTTAGCGAATTTCAATGTTCTGATTTGTTCTTTGTGTAGTTTCGTATAATATAGTACGTGTTTGACTGATTTGATGCAATTATCATGATTTGTTCGGGTACGATTCGTGTATTGTAAACATTTGGAAATTTGTCGGAGTACTACGTTTCAATTCGCGTGTATTGAAAACTCTTTGGGCCATCCTTTGGTATCAATATTGGGCATTTTGGAACATTTCGAGGGCATTTCGGCTCAATTTTATACATTTTAGAGTGTTTGGCTCTTTTTAGCCTATATTGGCACATTTGGCTAGCATTCGTGACAATTCGGTCCAATTCGATCTCATATTTGGGGATATTGGTGCATTTCTCAAGGTTAGGTATATTTGCGTATTCTGGTACATTATGAAAGGATTTGGTAAAAGTTTTCACATTTTTGTAAAATTCGTGCATTTTGATAGGTTTCGAGGCATTTAAGCACGTCTCGATGCCTATTTGACAATTCCTTACATTTTGATGCATTTGGGATCCCCTTAATGCATTTTCGTACTTTTTGCCCCTCTTTTGAGCTTTGTAAATCTAGATGTATTTTGATGAGTTAAAAGTATAGTTTTGTATATTTTGATACCGATTTGATGGTTTTGATACGGTTCAAGTATTCACACATTTGGAAATATCCCATAGCGCTAAAATTTAGTTTAACGAAATTTGGGACATTTTTGGGCTATCTTTTGAAGTCAATATATCGTACTTTTGGAAAATTTTGGGAGCATTTATGCTCGGTTTTGAACATTTCGTAGGGTTTCGATATGTTTGCCCTATATTCATTTTGGAGAGTTTCGTCATATTGTGGTGTACTTTGGTTTTATGCTTGTGGATTTTCGCTCATTTTCCAAGTCTAGATATATTTGGCATATTTTGGAACATTTTGACTCGCTTTAACAATCCTTTTCCACCTTGGTAAAACTCATGAATTTGAAACCTTTTCTGGGCGTTTAAGCTCATCTCATTAACTATTTGTCAATTTCATACATTTCGATGAGCTCGGATCCCCTTAATGTATTTTTTGTACTTTTTGGCCTTTTTGAGCTTCGCATTAATAAATGTATTTTGATGTGTTTGCTTGTTTTTTTTTTGTGTAATATGGCACGTTTGATTGTTTTGATACAATTCTTATAACTCGTTATGTTTAGGTATGATTCGACTATTCATGAATTTAGAAAATAGCTCGGAGCGCTTAGATTTTTGACGTATTTTGGAACGCAAAGGCCATCCTTCGATATCAATATTGCTTAATTAGGATCATTTTGTGGGCATTTATGCTAAATTTTATATACTTTGAAGGATTTAGCTGTATTTAACCTATCTTTATATTTTGGAGAGTTTCATCTTGTTCTGGTGAATTCGGTTTCGTATTTGGGGACTCCGGGGCACTCTGCTCATTTTGCAAGTTCATGTACATTTGGTGTATTTGTGGGCATTTTGACACGCTTCGATAAACTTTTACACATTTGGGTTAAGCTCGTGTATTTTGATACTTTTAAGAGCATTTAAGCACGTCTCGATTCCTGTTTGTCAATTCTATACATTTTGGAGAGTTTGGGATCCCCTTAGCGCATTCTCATACGTTTTACCCCTTTCTTCGAGATTTGTGATTTTCAATGTATTTTCATGAGTTCTTTTTTTTTTTTGTGTAATACGGTACGTGCATGATTATTTTTAAACAACTCTCGTCATTCATGACATTCAGGTACTTTTCAAGTATTCGTACATTTGAAAATATCTCGAAGTACTACGAATCGATTCGCGTGTTTTGGAGCACTTTGGGAAATCTTTTTACATCAGCATTGCATTTTGGAGTATTTCGGGGGCATTATGGCTCAATTTTATGATTTAAGAGGGTTAGGCTATGTTTTGCCAATCTTGACACGTTTTGGCGAAACCGTTTGGTGCAATTTGAATTCATAATTATGGATTTGGTCAATTTTGCTCATTTTGATACTTTTCAGAACTTTCAGCATGTCTCAACACCTATTTTTCAATTGACACAGTTTTTTGGGATCTCCTTAATGCATTTTTGTACCATTTGCCCTTTATGAGTTTCACAAATTTTTGTAATATGATACGTGTTTGACTGATTTGATGCAATTATCATGATTCATTACGTTCGGGTACAATTCGTGTATTGTAAACATTTGGAACTATGTCGGAGTACTACGATTAAATTCGCGTGTATTAGAACCTCTTCGGGCGATCCTTTGGTGTCAATATTCGGCATTTTGGAACATTTCAGGGGCATTTCGGCTCAATTTTATACTTTTCGGAGTGTTTGGCTATGTTTAGCCTATATTGGCACATTTAGCAAGCATTCGTGACAATTCAGTGCAATTCGGTCTCATATTTGGGGATTTTGGTGCATTTCGCAAGTTTATGTATAAATGCCTATTCTGGGACATTATGAAAGGATTTGGTAAAAATTTTCACATTTTGTAAAATTCGTGCATTTTGGTAGGTTTCAAAGCATTTGAACACGTCTCGATGCCTATTTGACAATTCCTCACATTTTGATGCATTTGGGATCCCCTTAATGCATTTTAGTACTTTTTTGCCCCTCTTTTGAGCTTTGTGAATTTCAATGTATTTTGATGAGTTAAAAATTTAGTTTTATATATTTTGATGCACATTTGATGGTTTTGTTATGGTTCGAGTATTCACACATTTCCAAATATCTCGGAGTGCTAAGATTTGTTTGACGAATTTTGTGAAACTTTTGTGCTATCTTTCGATGTCAATATATCACATTTTTGGAACATTTTGGGAGAATTAATGCTCAATTTTGCACATTTCGTAGGGTTTCGATATGTTTACCCTATCTTGATGCATTTTGGAGAGTTTCATCATATTGTGGTGCGATTTGGTTTTATGCTTGTGGATTTTCGCTCATTTTCCAAGTTTAAGATATATTCGGTGTATTTTGGGACATTTTGACTCACTTTAACAATCCTTTTTGCATCTCGATAAAACTCGTGAATTTGAAACCTTTTCGGAGCATTTAAGCACATCTCATTACCTATTTGTCAATTTCGCACATTTCGATGTGCTCGGATCCCCTTAATGCATTTTCATACTTTTTGGCCTTTTTTGAGCTTTGCGTTAATAAATGTTTTTTGATGTGTTTGTTTGTGTAATATGGCACGTTTGGTTTTTTTTGATACAATTCTCATAACTCGTTACGTTTAGGTACGATTTGACTATTCAAACATTTGGCAAATATCTCGGAGCACTGAGATTTTTAACGTATTTTGGAATGCTTTGGACCATCCTTCGATATCAATATTGCTTAATTAGAATCATTTGGGGGCATTTAAGGTAAATTTTATTTACTTGGAAGAATTTAGCTGTATTTAACCTATCTCGATACATTTTGGCGAGTTTCATTATGTTCTAGTGAATTTGGTTTCGTATTTGTGGACTCCGGAGCACTCCGCTCATTTTGCAAGTTTAGGTACATTTGGCGTATTCAGGGATATTTTGACACTCTTTGATAAACTTTTACACATTTGGGTAAAACTCATGCATTTTGATTCTTTTAAGAGCGTTTAAGCACGTTTCAATTCTTGTTTGTCAATTTTGCACATTTCAGAGTGTTTGGGATCCCCTCAGTGCATTCTCACACGTTTTGCCTCTTTTTTTCAAGATTTGCCATTTTCAACGTACTTCCATGAGTTCTTTCTTTTTTATTTTTCGTGTAATATGGTACGGGCATGATTGTTTTTAAACAATTCTTGTAATTCATGATGATCAGATACTATTCGAGTATTCGCACATTTG
>NW_019250367.1:32848-40905 GCF_002742605.1 Olea europaea var. sylvestris
CCCTCAAATTGTTGTTGCATGACCTGGCAATGGTCCTAAGCATATAAGTACAAAAAGTCTAACGAATGTCATGCTCATAACTTCAGAAGTAGATTAAACAAATGGGAGAAAGCATTGGTGACAAAGCTATATCATCCGTCAATTTACGATAAATACTCCCTAGAAGGGAGAGGCAATCCTTCCATCTCCAATCATATGGGGGATGTCCAGACCAAAGTACCAACCCAGACGTGGTATGGATATACAGAAAGGAAGCTAGTAGCACGTTAGAAAAAAAAAAAAAAAACTATCATGAAGGATTGATTGTCTCCCTCTCTTGATATTGATTATTCTTTATTAGACATATTAATAACTATAATTCTTGATATTGATTTTTTTTTTCAAGTTCCTTAAGGAACTAATTGATCTCAATCAAAAATTTCCACCCTTGTGAGGCTCAAACCCGAAGTACAAACAATATAAGAAGGATATTGACTCGAAGAAAAGACTCAAGAAATGAAGGAATGGAAGAATTAGATGAAAACACAACCAAGAATTTCAAGAAAAGAGTTACTTGAAATCGATTTATACCCTTTGTGTAACGACTAAAATTTTTTACCTTTGTAATCATTATACATGTAACATAAAAAGAATACTTCCATAAACAAAGAAAACATAATATTTTCTAAATGTGCGAGGATTTAAAATTATTTTTAAAAAATATAGTAAACATTATTACGATCTTTAACCACTTAAGTTATTTTTTATTTTTCAACCATGCAAGCACAATCCACCTTCGATCCCCTCAAACCCCATCTTTTTAGTTACAGATAAATATTTAACATATAGATGTGAGACATAAATATTAGTAAATGAGTAATAACGAATTGTATCTCAAATTTAAATACAAAAGGTCATAATATAGGAGACAACCAAACTTCCTAGCTATAATACTCGTGTACAGTGCTACTAAACTCCGGTCCTTAAAACTTATACATATTGAAACCCTTATCATAATCATAACTTGGATTTCCGTATCTTTATATTCATAGCATAAATTTTCATAATTTAAATGATGAAAGAACAATTCATACTACTACACTTACTATCGTATGGAAGAAGATAAATATAAATAAAACAAATTGTTTTGTTAGACTTTTACTCCAAAATTCCTTGGACATCGTGCGTGCTAAACTTTGTAATGCAAAATATATAGAAGATGATTCGAGAGGAAGAGATATATAAAGTACAACATAAGTTGTGTGTACATAATGTGAGGGAAATATAAATATGAGTTTCTGAGGTTTGAACCCTCTACCTATTTTTGTTACTAGCATTCATTTCTTTATAAAAGCTATACGTTTTTCCATTTAAAATGTTATCAATCCTCAACTAATTATCCAATTAAATAATATAATTGCAACTAATAAGACAATCCATATAATTAAAACGTTTGATTTAATTATACTAAATTAAATATTTTATCATACCATATAAAATGTGAGATTGCTAATTTTCAATAGATGAAGGTCTTTCTAATTATAATAATTGACCAGTTAATTAGGTTAATTGACATGTAATATTTATATCAAATCATGCAATCACATTTAATCAAAGTAGAAATTAAGTTACCTTCCATAATCTAAATATGGCAATCCCTTAATCTTTTCCTTGAATAAACTCATAAGTTCTATGATCATTTCTTCACAAAAATTTAAAATTCAAAAAGTTCACATTGGGTCCTTCAACTATGGAAAGTCATCAATTTGGTCTCCGAACTTTCAAAATCTTACAATAAGGTCTCAAATTCAAGATTAACGACTATTAGGACTTTTCAGGGTGTTATAATCTACCCCTCTTAAATTAAATTTTCCTCCTTGAAAACTACCTCAATTATCGTCTGCAAAATGTTGTGGATACTTAGATTGCATTTCCTTCTCGCGTTCCAAAGTAGCCTCCTTTGTTGAGTGATGTGGTAATAACCACTTTAATCAGTGGTATCTCTTTGTTGCAAAGTTTCCGTACTTTCTGAGCTATGATGCATATTGGTGCTTCTTCCTAACTCAAATTTAGCTGAATATCTAATGGTTGATGTCTCACCACATGAGCAAGGTTAGGGACATGCTTTTTGAACATCGATACATGATATTGTGTATAGCTAAAAGCTCTAGTGGTAAAGCAAACTGGTACGCAACATATCTAATCTGCTTTAGAATTTTGTAAGGACCATGTATTAGGTCTGATTTTACCCCTCTTACCAAATCATAGAATGCCTTCATTGGTGTAACCTTTAAAAGTACTCTATCTCCTATCGCAAATTCTAAGTTCTTTCTCTTTTTATCTTCATAAATTTTTGGTCTATCTTGGGCTTTCTTCATGCTAACTCTAATCTTTCCAATTGCTCATATTATCTACTCGACAATTTCTAGGCTTGGGATCTTACATTCGCCAACCTCAACCCAATAAATAGGTGATCTACATTTCCTCCCATATAAAGCCTCCCCCATATGGTGACATGCCAATAGAGGCATGATAACTACTGTTGCATGCAAACTTAATTAAAGGCAAATACTTTTCCAATGTCCACCAAGCTCTAGGGCACACAATCGCATCATATCCTCTAATGTTTGGATTGTCCTTTCAGACGACAACCCGAGGATGAAAAGCTTTTCTAAAGTTCAATTTAGTTCCTATAGCCCAACATAAATTCTTTCAAAAGTTTGATGTGAATATTGGGTCCCTATCAGACACAATTGAAACTGGGGCACCATGCAACCTCACCATTTAAACGGTCATCAATCACCCAAATAGCCTCATGTCCTTTTACTGACTTTAGAAAATCTACAACAAAGTTCCTGCGGCATTTTATTCAAATCACTAGGAAATATATCTTAGAGCTCTTGTACCAACTTTATATCACTCACTTTCAATTTTTCACTTTCTTACTACTATTGAAATTAAAAATCCACTACAGCCTTCTGATTTCAAGAGTTTCTTAGCCTTCAGTACTGAAGTGATACGAGGTAGTGTTTTTGTTTTAATTATTGAAAGATGACATTTGGTGATGGCAATGGTCCGAGCTGAGCCGGCTCGAACCTTTAACTGACAAGCTTGGCTCGGGCTCATTGCGAGCTGAGCTAGTGGCTCGTGGAAGACAAGTCGAGGGCCCAGCAGAGCCGAGGTGCTCGTGATTTTTTTAATTTTTTTTGGTAAATTTGCACATTTTGGACATTTTTTTAAAAAAATTAATATTTTTTGACGAGCCCACAAGTCGCTAGTGGGCTCAAAGAGCTGAACAGGCTCGACGAGCCCAAGCCGCCCACGAGCCGAATTTTGACGAGCCGAGCGACCGAGCCGACGAGCCACGCAACTCGTTTCACATCCCTAATGATATTCCATTTCTCCAGTGCTTAAATACCACTTCTCTTTCAAAACATAGGATAGTTGCCTGATTATTAGACTGCCAATCCATTCTCAAAATTACATCAAACGTTTGTATGTTCAAGACATATAAGTTTGCTTCTAAGGATTTATCATCAATCTTCATCTTAGACACTATAGTGTTTATACCTAACACTTCTCCCGAGGGCATAACAACTTCTAAGGTAGTACTTATATGTTCACTAGAATCAATCAAAGTAGGGGTTCGAGATATAAGAATGTTACCCGCTAAGACATTGAGGTCCTCGTTCTCCTCTTGCTCTATGGGCACGTATACCCGCTTGGCCTTTAGGAGGATTCCCAGGCTTCAATTGTTGTTACTTTTGCCTATGTCCCCTTGGGGCGTGTTTTTGCCATATGGTCCACTTCACCACAATTGAAACATACACCTGTCCCCTCATACTCAATTAAAGACATCGAGCCCTGAACTAAGTTGATGAACTCTCTCTCCTTTTGATTGCGGATACTTGTGGGATAGTACTTTTTCAGGAATTGTTCTTTGAATTCATTCCATGTCCGGATATGTCCGCAAGCCCTTGACCTTGAGGTTGAGTCCCACCAACGTATGGATCTATCTTAAGCATAAAGTTGCATAGATAACCTGCCTACTATCCGAGCAATCACTAAGATTAAAAGTTCTTCATATTCCAGCCAGCCAATCCTCTCCATCCAATGAGTCGATACCACCCTCCAAGCTTTGGGGATGTTATTTCCTAAAAATTTCTACAACCATCGTAGCAGTATTCATATTTTCCTTTGTCTCCGTTGGTGCTTGATACTAAGGTGACGACGATTGTGATGGTGTCAGTAGGGGTGGTGTTTGCTATGGCACTGTCGCTTGGATGCTTGAAATTGCTGAGCAAACAGTTGGTCAACACCACTAGGTTGGGGTTATTCACCATTGTTATTTGCTCTCCTACCTTGTAACCATAGCCTTAATAAACTATAATAAAAAAATGAGGATTTTTTTTTTAGATTTTATAGAAATTTTGAAAAATATGAATTTCTTGAAATATGAATTTTTTAAATCTTTTTTTTCTTTTTTTTTTTTTTTGGAAAATAGGAGTTTTGTAAGATGGTAGTTTCTCAAATTAGACACTTCCTTCACCAAAGATTTTCCTTTAATTAGGGTTTCTAGAAATGGAAGTTTTGTAAAATATTAATTTTTTAAATAAAGTTTTCAAAAATAAAAAATTCTAAAAAGTTTTTTGAAGATTGAAGTTTGGAAATCTTATTAATTTTAGAGTGAATATTCAATATTCTTTTCGTTTTATTGGCTTGAATAACGCTCGTCTGAATGGCTTCCATTGAGAGGGTCAAAAGTAGACCACATAAATCCCAAGCTCTCCTGAGACCTAAATCCTTTTGACGAAACCTTTCAATTTTGCAAATACACAAACAAAGAAAACTCAAACTATAAGCAGAAAATGAAAATATTTTGAGGTATGATTTTCTAATTAGACTATTATTTGATAGAGAGATTTTCTAAGGTCAACTATTCAAATATATCCCTTAACTTACTTAATTATCATAACATTGTCAATTTCATAACTAGAATTTTTTTTTGAAGTTTAAACACTCATAAATCTATACTATCTAAAAGTTTAGGAAGTTTCCATATTAGGCACATATAAAGAGAAATTTGTGGGTAAATAAACACTTTTTCATAAATAAACAAAATTCTAATTTACTTAAATATCATTTCGTAAATATTTATATAATCGTGCATAGGCATTTTTAATTTTTCATAAACTATCACATTCTGAACATAGGTAAGCATAATAATTATGATTATAATATAATAATCATCATATGATCATAACATTAAAATATTAATGTATTTACATGTTTTTTCTACCTGATTCGATGGCATCGAAACTTGAAAATTGGCATTGCATGGTGGTTGGCAGCCGCTGATCATTTAATTGAACTGAAATTTGGAATGGGTACACTTGATGATATGAATCATTTGATGATAAAATAGAATCTTGGATTGCGAACAGTGATCCGATTGATGATGAAGAAAGAGAATTCTTGGTGCCTTGGTGGTGAAATGGTAGACATGCAACCCGAAACGGCCATGATACCTTATTGTAACGACCCAAAATTTTTCCCTTTGGAATCATTATACATGTACCGTAAAAGGATTACAAGAATAAACAAAGAAAACAAATATTTTTCTGAACATCCAAGAATTTAAAATTAGTTTTAAAAAAAATAATATGAACATTATTAAAATCTTTAACTACTTAAGTTATTCTTCATTTTCAACCATGCAAGCACAATCCACCGCCAATTGCCTCAAACCCCGTCTGTTTAGTTACCTAAAAATATTTAACAATATCTTGAGAAAAGAAAATTTTGTTAAAGCCAAACTTGCTACAATTAAAATCAATTCGATCAAAGCACATATCACTCTCTCCTCATACTATTGAATAAAAGCAAGGGTGAGCCAAGAGGTTCAGAGTGGGAGTAGATCAGCTGAGCTACAAGCTTTGCGTGGTCTACGATCAGACAGCTCAATCCTTAAAGCCATATATGAAATCCTTACAAAGCTGATGACAAACCCATGAAAATAGTTTCTTCTAGCTCAAAGAGAAAGGGTAAGAAGGCATATAAGTAATGCTTTTGTAAAAGTCTACAATATAATTGAGACACCTAAGAAAACTTTGTAATTGCTTCTTTTCGAATATCTTGTCTGGAAATTTAGAAGCAAACTCAATACTTCGATAAATTTTGAAGGTTTTTCTCATTTTGGTACATTTAAGCCACTTTTTGTCTATATAATATACATTTTGGAAATTTATGGTGTGTTTTGTACATTTAACGCATGTTGATACATTTTGATGTGTTTTGTGCATTTCGCAAATTTCGTACATTACCCACATTTGAGTACATATAGGTGCCTTTTGGTACATTTTGACACATATGCCGCATTTCAGCACACTTTGAATTATTTTCTATAAATTTGTACTTTTTGATGTGTGTACACATTCTGCGGATGAGTGCACGTATATATCCATTTCATGTATTCTTTTTGTGCATTTTGCACAGTCTTCTAAATTTCGTATATATTTAATTTGTGTTGATTTGGTATTTTTCAAGCATTTTGTGAAAAATTCTTGGGTTTTTCTACATTTTGGAAGGTTTGTATATTTTGGTGAAATTTGGTATATTTATATACATTTTGTGCATTATGATACATTTCAGTATGTTTTGGTACTTTCGGAGAAATTTGGTAGATGATAATAACACAAATTGTTAAAATTTTCATCCATTTACATTTGTTTGATAAATTGACGCCTAAATACAGTAAGTACCTTTATATTTTGATTTAAGTTATATAATGGATGAATACAGTGGAAAATAGGGGGGGAACAAGCGAAAAAAGGACTAAAGTGGAAGAAATTGAAAGTTCAGGGATCAAGTTACAAATAATTAAAAGATGCCACAATGGAATGATGATTAGAGAAGGTTAGGGGTCAATTGGGTGCAATTAAAAGTCAGAAGAATTGAAATATGACCATTGCATTTTTACAAATCATTTTTCAACCGCATAAGGATGTTCCAAATTTGTAGCCAGAGATTGAGTTCCATTTTTGACCTAGTAAATATTCGAATTGGAAGAGAGCTATTGCTAGAAGAATCGTAGCTCTTTGGGTTAGCTTTCCAACGTATTTTTAATCGCTTCAATCAAATATATCGGGACAGAAAGTTATGGTTAAAATACTGAAAGTTGTCTGGAGGAAAAATGTGGCGAAACCATCTGACCGTACCCATTCATTCCATGCGGTCGCACATGGTGGTTCAGTGAGCTCACAAGTTGCAAATCTTTGTTCTATGCAACTGCACCAATTTCTACCATGCTGTCACAAAGTTCAATTCCAGGGCGAAGTTCAGTTTCCTGATTTCAATCAAACACTCATGGAAACATGCCTCCATCACAGTATTTAAGCCCCAGGTTGTCATAGAATTAGAATAAACATCTTCATACATATTTTCTCTGGTTTTTGCAAGATTTTCATGGAGTACTCAAGATCTCGGTGAAGCTACGAAGGAACTTAATTTACTTTGGTGATTTCAATATCTTTTGATTCATGTAATTTATTTAATTTTCATTATCAAACAATTCTAGGGTTTAGATTTCCTTTTTCATGAATATGTTTTGAGATTTACTTAACGTTTTTTACATTTTTCATAGATTTAGTCATGCTTTTTCTATTGAACAATTGAATATTCGTTTGAGTTTTAATTTCAATCAATAACTTTATTGGTGTGATTCTTTACTACCTTATGCTTAAAGTATATACTCGATCTTGAATCTTATTTCAATAAATAAATGTGAAAATGTGTTTTAGGATATAAAAACTTTGGAATTATTGTAGATTGAATTTGGGTTTCAATGACATATTTTCCAATTAGACAGTTGGTAGAACGTCTCTAATTGAGTCATAAGAGTGAACTATTGATCTTGAATGATCCAAACCAATTGAGAGAATTCCGATGCCACAAATTCAAACTCTGATATTTAAACTTTAATTCGATAAATAAATCATTTTCACACAATTCACGAGAACCTTATTTTGTTGAATCTTTTGAGCAATTCATCCATGTCCCTATAGAATCGATACCCCAAA
>NW_019250367.1:43183-55225 GCF_002742605.1 Olea europaea var. sylvestris
GGTATTTATCATCTTTGGGAGGAGGATAGCCTTAGAGCAAAGGTAAAACCCTCACTGGAGAACGAGAAACCCCATGTGCTAAGGACGAAGCTGACATAAACTGTTTTCCATGTTGAGTCTCTAGGACTGTGTTTTGTGTGTGGTGGAATTGATCATCCAGTGCAAGAGTGTTATACTTTAGCTGAGATGAGGGAGATTTATGAGGAACACTATAATATCTTAAGCATGTACAAGAAAACCTATACTCCATTATCTGAAACCTACAATCCGAGGTAGCGAAATCACCTCAATCTTAGTTGAAAATCTGAAAACCAGCAATATGCCCAGCCAAATAGAGCTTACACTACACCTTCATATCAGCCTACAACTTTTAGGAACTCCTTAGAGGACACTTTATACGCCTTTATGGAGGCACAAGGTAAAACCAATAAAAATTTGAGACTATGATCACCCAAATTGTTGAGGAAACCAAAGAAATAAAAAATCTTATGTCCAAATTGACCAATGCGTTATTGTAGTGTAATGTAATGTGAGAGGTTTCCAAAAACTGCTGGTCAACACAATGAGATTTTAGAACACCTCAAACAAGTAAAAATCAATCTAACTCTTTTGCATGTGATTTCCCAAGTTCCTTAAATATGCTAAAGTCCTCAAAGACTTGTGCACTAAGGAAACACCATGTCAAGAAAATTACTTTCTTGACTGAGCAAGTGAGTACTGTGATTGAGCCAAGGATCCCAACCAAGTATAAGGATCATGGTTGTCCAACTATTTCTTGCATCATCGGGAACCATGAGATTGCACAAGCCCTTCTTGATCTAGGGGCTAGTTCAACATCATGCCCTATGAAATTTACTTGTTGTTAGGCTTAGGTGAGATAAAACCTACATTTGTAAGTCTACAATTGGCAGATTAGTCCACTATAAGACCAAGAGGAGTAGTTGAGGATGTGTTAGTGCAAATTGATGAATTTTACTACCCTATTGACTTAGTTTTGGACTTAGAAGTGGATGTGAATGTCAACTCTAAATTACCTATAATTCTTGGTAGACCTTTTCGTACTACGGCTGATGCTCTTATAAATTACAGGAATGGTTAATGAAGCTATCTAATGGGAATATGACCTTTGACGCCAACATCTTTCATATCACTAAGCAGCTTGAGGAACACGATGAGTGTCACCAAACATATATAATCATGCACTCACTTAGGAGGTGGCAGACCATTTGTCAAGGCTAACTTTTGCGACAACACAAACCCTTGCCAATTAAACATAAAACTTTGACCTAGAAGAGTGAGGTTAGCTTAGGAAATTTCAATTGACTGAGTTGGAGGAGTTAAGGAATGACACTTACGAGAATTCTAGAATCTACAGGTCAAAAATGAAAGCATTTCATGATAAAAACGTTTTGAGAAAAGCTTTTGAACCAAATCAAAAAAGTGTACTTGTATGATTCTAGACTTCACAAGAACCAAGGAAAACTTCACTCTAGGTGGATTGGCCCCCTTTATGGTGAAACGAGCTTTTGAAAATGGGACAGTTGAAATTGAAGACCCTAATGATGGTACAGTATTCAAAGTGAAGGGACAGAGCCTCAAGATAGTCTGTGGGCAACAGGTACCTGTAGTGGAATCTCTTGCAGACTCGATTTACTATCCTTGACATCAACAAAGTAGCCTTTTATTTTGATTTTTGTAAATTAGTTTTAAGATTTTTCTTTCGGTATTTCTTTCATATTTTAGGCTTATTTTCATTTCCTACTTTACCCTTTCGATTGAGCACTTTGACGTTAATCATATTTCAGCTTTATGCGATTCACACGGTATTTAGGTGATATCCTTCCTTCCTTTTACTTGGCAGACAGGTTTTTACATTGAAGACAATGTAAGAGTTGGTTGGGGGAGAATTAATCTGGATTCTGTTGTACACTGCACAATGAATTGCATAAACATCATGAAATTTTGTTGTGATTTGTTTTTGAGAAAAAAATTATTTAAGTCTTTGATTTGCTGTATGATTATGTTCTTGGATGAAAAAATATGCTATAGGAGTTAATTTTGTTTATGAAAATCTAGATGTCAAGACACTTGCTGAATTCCTTTTATGTACACAAGTTTTGTGGTATTATGGTAGTTTGACACATCTAACTAGAAGACTCTCTTGCTAAAGTTTTCATGTGAGAGAATTAGTGAAAATTGGGAGCTGCCATATACTAAAAAAATGGTAATAAGCGTTCATTGATTCCTTGAACTGGAACCTTCTTTTTAGAATTACATTGTCGTAAGATGGTGGATTATAGTTGGGATATGATGGTGGTCAATTTAAGATTTAATTGGGCCGTCCAAGCCATTTTCTACATTATCCATACCTCCTCACATTGAAAAATAGCCTATAAACATAATTTTTAACCTTTATGCTTCTAAGTGTATAGGTTTTAAACATTTGTTTGAGAAAAATGGTAACGAAGAAAGGACGGAAGTTGATAAGTACTTAAGTGAAGCGATAAAACATAAAAGAGCCGAACAGAAGAAGAGGTGGAATTTTTAAAAAAAATGATGAAAAAAAGGAGAGAGAGAAAAAGGAAGAAAGGAAAGAGAGGATTGATGTTGGGAATTGAAAAGTTGAAGAATGCATTGAGTAAAGGATGTGGTCTATTGAAATGCTTGATGAGATGCCTAGCTAGAAAATTAGAAGTTCTTGATGGATATAAGTCCTTCTTTTCATATAGCCCAACTTAGCCCTCATTAAAACCTTTTGCGTTGGTTGTTTTAATCCCAAATAGTTTTATGGTAATAAGTTGATGAATTCTCAATTGCTACCGTGACTATCATAAGATCAATGTTTGCTTATTGCTTGTCCATCAATACTTAAGCCTCATGTTCTGATGTACTCAGCTCCGTAGAGAGAAACCCGTCACTAAACACTCTGATACCCGTGAGTTATGGGGCTGAACCTTTAGTTCGAGACATACTTGACATTGCACGTGTTAGGGTTGATGGTAAAATGGCCATGATTGTTATAACACACACACACACATTTTGTAAGTGTTTTTTATATCCTAATGATCATGACATTGTTTGGCTTATTTGTAGTGTTGTTTTGAAAAGAGCGGGAAATGTTGTTGAATCGGAACTTAACAATTTAACTTGTAGCATAAACCAATATTTGATTACCTTGTTTTGCATTAAATTGCTAGGGACTAGCAATAAACAAGTTGGGGGTGCGATAATAATGCAAATTGTTAAGTTTTTTCATCTATTTATACTTGCATTTGTTCAATAAATTGACGTCTAAATTCAGGTTGCAAAATGGATGAATACAGTGAAAAAAAAAAAACAAGTGAAAAAGGATTAAAGTGGAAGAAATTGAAAGTTCAGAGACTAAGTTGTAAATAATCCAAAGATGAGATGGGCGATGGAATGATGATTTGAGAAGGCTAGGGGTCAATTGGTTGCAATTAGAAGACAAAAAAGTGAAATATGAACATAACATTTTCACAAATCAATTTTCAACATCACAAGGATATTTCAAATTTTTAGCCGAACATTGAGATCCATTTTTCACATAGTAAATGTTCAAATTGGAAAAGAGGTATTTCTAGTAAAATTGTATCTCTTTGTGTTAACTTTGCAAAACACTTTGAATCGCCACAATTGGACATCAAGGAGAGAAATTTATGGTCAAAATATTGAAAGTTGTGCGGTGGAGAAAAGTGGAAGACCCATGCAATTGTAGCCATTTGTTCCATGCGGTCGCATATGGTGGTTCACTGAGCTCATAGGTTGCAAATCTTTGTTCTATGCGACCACACCAACTTCTACCATGCGGTTGAACAGTTCAATTTTGAGGCACGAAATCCGGTTTCCTAATTTCAATCAAACACTTATGGAAACACTTCTCCATCACGGTATTTGAGCCCCAAGTCATCCCAAAATACATAATATCTATCTTCGTACATATTTTATTTGGTTTCTGCACAAGAGTTCCATGGAGAACTAAATATTTTAGTAAAGCTACGAAGGAACTCGGTTGGTTTTAGTGATTTCAATATTTTCTGATTCATGTAAACTTACTTTTTTCACTGTTAAACAATTCTAGGGTTTAGATTTCCTTTCATGAATATGTTTTGAGATTTTCTTAACATTTATTAGAATTTTCATAGATTTGGTCATACTTTTTCTATTGAACAATTGAAATATTCGTTTGAGTTTTAATTTCAATCAATTACTTTATTGGTGTGAATCTTTACTACCTTATACTTGAAATATATGGTCGATCATGAATCTTATTTCAATAAATAAATGTGAAAATGTGTTTTAGGAGATTTAAACTTTAGAATTACTATAAATTTAATTTTGGTTTAAATGACATATTTTTTGATTAGAGAGTCAGGTAGAACTTCTCTATTTGAGTCATAAGTGTGAATTTTTTATGTTGAATAATCCAAACTAATTGAGGAAATTCTGGTGCTTCACTAATTCAAACCTTGATATTTAAATTAAAAATTCGATAAACTAATCATTTTCACACAATTCACGAGAATACTATTTTGTTGAATCCTTTGAGCTATTCATCAATCTGCCTGTGGAATCAACACCCCAAAGCTATGCTACGATTACTGCGTTATTATTTGGGCATAATCAGTAAATATTTGAGCATTTTGACACATTTAATGCAAGTACATTTAGCACCGTTTGGTACATATTGAATTGTGCTTTAAATTATGTCTTTAGGTATTTTGAACATGTTCATTCATTTCACACATATTTGTTATGATTTGTACATTTTGGCATATACCTTTTTTTCACATTTTGGTTCCTTTTAGAACATGGTCAAATTTTGGAACAACTGATCCACATATCACGCATTTTTGTTTATTTTAGAATATTTTAGTACATTTCACACATTTCAGTACATTTATTTTTATTTTATTTTATTTTATTTTATTTTTTGTCTTTTGCTCATTGAGGTACAATTCGGTAGATTTTGCATTTTTTAGTAAATACTGGAGCTTTTTGGTAAATTTCAAATGGGAACATTTTTTTAATTTTTGCATGTTTTCTCATTTTATGCATGTGTAGATTTTGTCATGTTTAAGTAAATTTTGTGCATTTTGGTACAATTTGGCGCGACTGTATATTTTTTTTACACCTTTTTTTATATTTAAAAAGCGTTTTAGTATGTTTCGTGTATTTCATAATATTTTTGCTACTTTGAAACATTTCGGAGGGTTTTGTAGATTGCCCGAGTTACATAGGAGCTTTTTTGGTATATTTTGCGAATTTTGGTACATTTCTTGCATTTCTATGCTTTTCATCAAGTTATGGTACAATTTAGTTTGTTTTAGTTCATCTAACACATTATGATATATTTTGACGAGTTTTAATACATATTGAACATTTCTATAGTTCAATACACATTTCCCATTTTTGTTCATTTTGACACGTTTTGCTTCATTTTGGTGCTTTTTGTACTTTTTGGTAATTTTAGGCACAATTTGGTACAATTCGTGCAATTTCGTGCTTTTGGGTGTTGTTTAATATATTTTTTTGCCTTTAGTTACATAATTATCCAGTTCTGTACATTTTGCACAATTTTGCTCAGTTTGTATATTTTTGCAATTGGGTTCTTTTCACGTTTTTATGAAAATTTTGGAGCATTTTTGTATGTTTTACTTACTTGGAGGGGTTATTTTATCTTGCACATTTGTTACACTTTTCAAATATATAGGTATTTAAATATATGAGCATTTTGATACATTTCACCTATTTTCGTGCATTTTACATATGTCAACATTTTAGTACATTTCAATATGTTCACGCATTTTGATAAATTCTTCCTCTTTTTGGTACCTATACACTTCGCGCAATTTAGTACATCTCGAAGCATTTTAGTACATTTCATGAATTGTTTATTACATCTTGGCATCTTTTGATAAATTTAGTATATTATCACATATTTTGGGATATATTGCGTGTTTTAGTTAATATTTGACTTTTTGGTTCATTTCGCGTATTCTGCTCCATTTTTGCTCGCTTGTTAAATTTCCTGTTCTGGTATGTTTCATGCATGTGGGTATATTTTAGCACATTCCATGTACTATGCTCGAGTGATTTAGTAAATCTTAGTACATTTTGATAAAATATTGGAACGTTTTGGTATATTTTGCTAATATTGGTTACATTCTGACACATTTCCCACCTTTTGTATGTGTTGTAATTTTTAACTTATTTGGGTTCATTTTAGCTTTTTATTTTATTTTATTTTTTATTTTTACCTTTCGGTGCGTTTTATTGCATTTTTTACACAAGAATTAGGTTCGTTTTGATATATTTGATGTGTGCTTTGTACATTTCTTGTGCTTTGGTACCTTTATACTTTGGTACATCTGTTCATTTTAGTACATATTGGTACTTTTTTTTTTCTTTTTTTCTTTTTTTGGTTACATTTTGGTACATTACCCAAATGGTGTTTTAGTACTTTTCGTGTATTCTACTTTTTGAAACATTTTTGTTCTTTATGCTCTAATTCATAGTTTTTGTATGTTTTGGTATATTTCTTGCATTTTGATATGTTTCGTGCATTATGGTACAATTCACTGCATTCCAATAAGTTTCGTGTGTTTGATAATATTGGAATTTTTTAGTACCTTCCATGCATTTTTGAATATCTCGGCATTTGGTAAACATTTGACATTGAATATTATTCAGTAATTAAACTAAGGATTCACATGTGTTAGGTGTAGTTTTTGGAGAGAAGAAAAGCTTCGCAATGATAATATGGTGGGATCCACAGGAAACGGAAACCATGTGGTAGCTTGTTAATTTCAATGCCTTTTTGCCCAAATACTTATTTTCCTTTGTTCCGCGGCAATGAATATTCTTATTTGCAGTCATGAGGAGAAAGAATGGAGCTTAACCTAAGAAAAAAAAACGTATTTTTCTAACAATCTCTATTTTTTTTCCTAAAGAATATAATCTGAATAATATTGGGTAAATATGTAGTCTGTTGACTATATATATATTGAGATGTTTCATGTGCGGATATGTCATTTGTATTCAATTCGATACCTTTCTCTTAACAACCCTTAAACGCCTGTGGATTAATGTTCACACAAAACATTTACGAACAATACCTACAGCAATAATTCACAAAGAACCTCTCAGTATCTCACATAAGCCTAAATTCAACCCTAAATTCTTTGGGGCATTTTTGTGGCATTCAACCGAAATATCAAGAACTCGTCAAAACTTTTCATTTTTGTGGCATTCAACCCTAAATTCTTGGTTCTTGATTCAAGAAACCATTGGGTCGAGGTTCTTTGATGTGATTTTAGCTTTCTTGGAGTGCTTATATCAAATTCTGTTGTGGCTTGCAAGTTTCATCCTTCAAGGGAACACGTCATATGGTATCAAAACTTGGCTCTGAAATTAGGCTTTTTTTTCTTTTGCATTTTATTTCTTGTTGCTTCTCTTTCTTTTGATTTTACATCACAATCTTAGAATTAGAACCCGAAGAATATTTTCGTCTTCCTTTTATTTTCAGTTGCCTCTCCACTTCATAGCCATGAGCACCGTGTTCTCTAATTCCATGTAATGCTATAACTCTAATACATTGGCTGTATCCCAATTTAATCCATACAAGAACCTGGCTATTGTAGCCTCCCTATCATCCTCAATATTGGCCCTAAGAATAGCCACCTCTATCACCTTATAACTACACTCCTTTAACCTTGAGTCCTTCACTGGTATTTTTGATAAAGGTCTCTATAGCAATGACTTTGTGAAAATCTCCTCTTCATGAGAGCAGTCTCTCATGATTTCTCCTCCTGTTTGTTAGAAATATCTCCCACCTGTTGCATAATCAGTAAATTCTATAACTATTGGTTTAACCATTTTCTCATAATAGTTTTGGTAATCAAAGATCAACTTCAATTTCTTTTCCCACTCCAAATAAACTTTTAGGGTCATTTCTGCCTTGGAAAGGCTTGGGTATCTGAATCAACTTCCACTTCTTTAGCATGAATCAAAATATGAGTGGCTAGTTATGCTATTTGGTTTAACCTAGTACTTTCATGAGATTAGTGAACCATGTTTTGCATGCATTCATAGGAAAATTTATTGTAATTTATTTTGATGATATTTCTTTGTATATAGCAAGAGTTTAGAGCAAGTTGAACATTTGAGATGTTTGCTTGTTTGTAAAAAACTCTATGCTAACCATAAAAAAGGTACCTTTTGCATGAGAAAAGTACACAAAATGTGATGTAACCCACGTAGCAATAGTAGCTCCAAAACCTACAAAAGATCGAATCACAACCCAAGAAAGATAAAACCCTGTTGAAGCTTGGCCCTATAATTTATTTAATCTTGTTATGGAAGAATTTGACCTCTGAATTACAAAATTATGAACCTTCCTATGAAATTGTTGGACTCCACAAAGATAAAATATTTGATAAGTTCAAAATTAAGTTCAATGAAGAATAAGAAGAAAGCCACCTTGCTTTGATTTAATTTCTTTATAACAAGAAGTTCTTTGACAACGATAATAATGAGTCCTATTTGTAGTGAACCCCATAAAAACCTAATTAAAACAAAATTACGCCAAAAGGATATCTAAAAGATATCATAACAAGAGTTCTACCAAAGAAAGGAAAAATATGAAAAAGTGTGTTCCGAAAATGAACTATGCTACTCCATAGTTATAACTCCCATGACAACATAGAACAACCAAAATTTCACTTCATTGTTTCGAGAATAAGTACATGCGATAATTTCCCTTTTGTTTGGACATTGAGAAGCATGTACTTCAATCACAAGCATTTGATAAATGCCTTTGGTGTAACTAACTTTGCTAGCAACTTCCTCCTTTCCTCTTGGTGGTTCGCTCTTAACCTTTGAAACAACTCCTTCACTTTTATTACTACCCCACTTCAGTTTCCAAGAAGGATTAGAACCCAAAGAACATGAGTAATTCCTAGCGGCTCCTTTTCTTTTTAACTGTCTCTCTACCTTCATAGCCATATGCAACATATCCTCCAATTTTACATAATTTTGCAATTCCACTACTTGACTATCTCCAAACTCAAACAATTGAAAAATCCCACCATTGTGGCTTCCCTATAATCCTCAAACTCTAACCATAGCTATCTCCATCTTTGAGGTAATCATCCACACTCCTTGAACCTTAACTAAGGTTTTGGTATTTTTTTTTTTTATAAAGATCCCTATATATATAAAGAACAAGTGTCTTCCTCATGATAGCCTTCAACTCACCCCATGTTTCAATGGGCATCTCAAGATTCCTCGTCCTAGTTGTTGCTAATTGATCCAACCATATGATTTCATAGTTGGTGAACTCTATCACAGTAGCTTCACTTTTTTCTCCTCCAAATATTCATGACAATCAAAGAACAACTCCAATGTCTTTTCTCACGTAGTAATAGTAGCTCTAAAACCAACAAAAGATTGAATCACAACCCAAGAAAGCTAAAATATTGGTTTGAAGCTTGACTCAAATTTATTTGAATCAAGGAAATAGAGTTATGGAAGAACTTGACCCCTAAATTACAAAAACTATGAACCAAGCTATGAAATTGTTGAATGCCATAAAAATGAAATCTTTGATAATTTCAAAATGAAGTTCAATGAATAAAAAAGGGGGGGGGGGGGGGAAGAAAGCAACATTGCTTCAATTTAATTTCTCAATAATAATGCGTTCTTCTACAATGACAATAATGAATCTTATTTATAGTGAACCAAATAATAAACTAATTAAAATGGAATTATATCAATAAGATATCATAACATGAGTTCTACCAAAAATAATCTTCTAGAAAAATACAAAAAAAACGTGTTCTAAAAATGAGCTATGCGGTAATTAACTATGCTACCACATAGTTATAACTCATGCGATGGTATATAACAACCAAAATTCACTTTCCTGCTTGGGGAATAGTACATTCTATAGCATACTATACTACAGAATAGTTATCCAATTAGCTTTCAATTTTATTTTCTTGATTCTAATGTATTCAACTTTTTTTGGCTTCATGCCCAAATTAAAAGTTGGTGTTTGGATTGTTAAATTCAAACTCTTGGCCTCCATAGCACAACAAGTAAAATGCATGGCCCGATTGATCAAATTTGCTCGCGATCTCATCACTGATTCCTCTTCAAGTTGGACCTAAACTTTGTATGATTGTGGCCTTCCTTGGACCATATCAAAATGTAAAAATGGATAAGGAGAAAGTAAAAGTCATCAAGAAGTGGTAAACACCGAATGACATCACAAAGGTAAGGAGCTTTCATGGTTTAGCTAGCTTTTATAAGCATCATAGAGGCAAAGAACTATATTTAAGTACCGTCGCTGCATCACTCACTATAAGTTGTGAAAAAATTGTTGGATTTTATTGGGGTTAGTACTAAACAAGAACATGCGTTTAATTTTATTAACAATAGGTTGTGTTTTGTACCTGTTTTAGTGCTACTTGCCTTTGGAGACATGGCCACATTACATTTGAGCTAGGCCTTTGTAATCCATGCTGACCATGAATCATTGAGACAACTAAGGGGCTTATGTTAGTTGAACAAAAGGCATGTGATATGGATGGAGTATATTGAGACTTTTGTTGATGTCATTTGGTATGAAGGTGCAATAGACAAATTTTTATTGGCGTGATGAAAATCATGTGTGCCTAATTGCTTTGTCCGAATTTTTAGCGTGTAAAGCACATTATAGTTTCATAGGGCATTTCAGTGTTTTTGAAAACCTTAAAAACGTTGCACAAGATTGTATAACCCTTACCAGTTCCTAGTGAGGTTGATGTGTCTATGAATTTTTTACTAGGTTTACCTAGGACTATATTCGCGGTAGTCGATAGCATTAGAAAGATCGTACACATTTCATTCCAATGAATAAAACAGATGATGCCACAAACATAACTAATTTATTTTCAAGGAGAGAGTGCAACTCCATAGTATACACCTAAGAGTATCGTCTACTACATGTCACCTACAAATAGATGGACAGACTAAGGTAGTTAAAGCCAACTCAACTTTTGCATAGTGTTAATCAATAAAATTTTGAGAAGATGGAAGCAATGTTTAGCATTTGTAAAATTTGCTCAAAATTGGATTGAAAAGATTTCAAAAATTCATTCCTAGCCCATGTGGCTATCAAACCCCCAATAGTTTTGTCCAAAAATTTCAAGTAACAATTAAGTTACGAATTTTTGAAATTGAGGATAGAAGCTAAAAAAAATTTAAAAAAAAAAATTAAATCTTATTGTTCAAATTTTTATGATGAACGGTAACTTATACATTGATTTCTATAAAGCGTAACTACTTTTAGATATAACTAATTCTTAAAATAGTCCCACAAATGATGTTCATAGAAATCTATTTATTAAACAAAAAAACAAGTAAATGTTTCATAATCAATTAAAAACATTAATTCACCGCCTTTTCCATAGCACATTGCAACTTCGTTTTGATCTATGCCCCCAAACAAATCAAATCAATCTGTGGAAGGGAATTAAATCACGAGTTTGAAACTCAATAGATATTATTAGTGTGTTTCATTATCAAATTAAAAAATTCGACTATAGATTATACTATAGTAGTGGTAAAACATCATACCTGGAGGTACCAACTCATTCATACTTAACTAAAAAACCATAACGTAAAAATGAAATAACTACTTGCAACTCTACCTACTTGAATTTGAAACTTTGAAATGGACGAAGTTAGATCTTGAATGTTGTTTCCTAGATGGCACCTTACTCATAAAAGAATCTATGTGTCTTTACTCTTTTAAATTTTTTTTTTATTTACTTATGAAAACTTTTCTTGTTCAAAGTGTATCCCTCCATACAAATTGTGCATTTATATTAGAAAGAATATGAATGACTTGAAGGAACTGAATAATCAATCCCAATTCTTGAAAGAAACTTTGGCCGCCATCAAATTCCAAATAAAGAGAAATAAAAAAAATGGTAAATTGCCTATTTCATTCCTAACAATACAAATCCGCAAATAAAA